>NW_017263676.1:264111-387957 GCF_001662655.1 Pseudogymnoascus verrucosus
GAGGTGGTGGAAGAGGTGGTGGAGGAGTTTGAAGGAGTAGAGTTGGAGTTTGCTGAGGGAGTAGAGTTGGAGTTTGTCGAGGAAGATGTTGAGCAGAGTGCGGAAGAAGAAAGAGTAAGAGGGTAGATCGGAGATAAGAAGAGAGGACAAGCAGGAGAGATCGGATAATCAGAAAAAGAAAGTGTAAGAGCAAGAGACATCGGAATAGTAGGCGAGATCGGAAGGCAAAAGAGTGATCCCAACGCAAGAAAGTAAAGGCAGACAGAACTGGAGAAAGGTGAGAATAAAACATAAACAAACAAGCACTCCTCGATGAAGAGAACATAGGCCCGAAAAAAATCGGGTAACAGAAGTCACAGCCATGAGATTAGAAACAACCTCCCAAAATAACCTCCCATTAGACTGGTCCTACCCCCGCTGCCACTCCTCCCAGGCCTCTACGACGTCGTCAAAGCCATCAGCCCCAAGTGCCCTTTGAACTTCTGATCTCCACCAGTGCGGGTTATCATCAGCCAAAGGGGACAAGTCCATCCCACCAGAAATTCGAAACTTGGTCCTAATCCAGCTCCGAGGGAAGTAACCAGCTATCTCAAAGTCGATGGTGCCAACCTTTCCCGACTTCGGCTCCTCCTCCACGATGATATTGGTAGGTCCAAGGTCAGCATGAGTAAAGACAAAATCCGTGCAGCCCATACCCATCGCCTCACATGCTGCCTGTAGATTCACCGAGCTGAAATCCTCGGGGCCGGAGAACTTCAGGAGGTGCGCTTCAGGTACGTTTTGCCCGTCCACGCCGCCAAACTCGAGTCCTTTCCACTCAGCCATCTCCCTGCAGATGTCTGCCACGGCTTTCACGTAGTGGCGTCGCCAGTACTCGTTTAGGCGTGGCCAAGCAGCATCCAGCGTCTGGCCGGGAACTCGCTTGAGAAAGAGGTATGATCGGTCGCTGCCAAAGGCATGGTGTATAACCATTGGCGTCTCGAAGGTAGGCTGCTGATCTCGGACAAAGTTAAGGGTGACTGATTCAGGTGTGACCCCCTTCTCAATATACCTGACTTTGCACATTGCATTACTTCCTATGGACCAGACGGCGGAGGCGTCGCCAGCTTCATGAACTAGTTTGATATAGGGGCTGTCGAGTGGTGTTGTGGCAGAATGCGTAGAGGTAGTTGCTTCTGTGAGTGTGTAACTTGAATTATCGACATCGTCATTCCATGTGGCCGCATCGGAGAGACAGGGTGATCGATGGAGGACAAGACCATCAATGAGCCAGGTGTCTAAATTAATTTGCTTCAGGGATTTGTTGATGTGATCCTCGCCCCATTTTCGCACTATGACCATTTTACGTAGATGGATCAATTGATTTTTAATGACGGTGTGGTTTGCTTAGCTTTACCTCGAGTGTATAACCTAGGTCTGGTGTAAAGATAGTTGAAGTACTCCTGGACAAATGCAACTATCCGAAATACCAGTGCTGGGGTGCGCCTCAGACCGCACTTTCTGTCACAACCGCCACACCCCAATGCTTAAATGGGAGGTGTCCTAAATAGTTGAACCTGATTGGACCCACTGCCTTCATTATAATGTTCTTTCCTATCAATGAGGCAATCTTTATAGGAATATAATTCTTCAGTTGTGGATGACGACCAACTACAAGGACAAAAACACTTCATATCACCAAACCATAAAACGATAAACAAAATAATCCCATCATAATATTTCCCAAGAAGCGACCCCCGAATTAAACCATCACCATTCACACGAACCATCCCACAAACCCTCTTATAAGAATATATAAGCCATAAAGAACCAAAGAATCTAACTAATACATCCCTGACCCCCAGAAAAATGTTATCCTCGCCGCTGTTCGACGCACGAAAGAAAAGGGGTAGTGATATTATCTCTCACCTGGTATCACTTATCACCACGCATAATTCAAATAATTATCAAATTCCCAACCAATAAAAAAATTCAGCAACGAATAAGGAATTATAACAACCACACAACTCCCACCACTCACACACAGACACGCCTACAAGTACAAGCACAGGCATAAAGACACAGCACAATCTTTGTAAAAAGAACCCAGTCTTGCGACTATTCCATTATAAAAATCCATCTAACATATCTATTATGAACGACAGGATCCCAATCTCGCATCCCATTCATTCCCCGCCCCCAACGCCAGCACAAACTCCCTGCAGACAGCCATAGCCATAGCATAATTCATAAAATTCCCATTCTCCCTTCTGACCCGATCCCAATCTGGCGGGTCTGTCTCATCCAATGCCTGGGTACCGCATATTCCCCATCCCCACCTCTTGATAACCTGTCATAATATCCCCCACCCCCACCCATCCCAAAAATGAGAAACAAAGCTCTGCGCTCTCGGGTCATCATCATCGCGCCCCCCAAAAACATATCAATGGTATCTAGAAAGCGCACAAAAAAGTATAAAACAAATCGCGCAATCTCGCGACCGCGCGCGCGCAAAAATGCAGCTGCATCTATCGCCTCTAAAAAAAATTCCGACGACAACCAGATAAGAGAATCTCATAATTCGTCATAAAAGCGCCATTCAAGCCGGAGGCATTGTAGCTCTGCCAGGCTTGGTGGGCTCCGTGGGATATCATAGGGCGGGTCGATCATACGACGGCGCCTTCTTCGTCGGCCACCACCTCGTCCACGTCTTTGCGGAAACCCTTCTCTGACATCCTCATGGCGATCGCCGCACCCGCAATGGAAATCAGCGCTGTGAACCACCATACGATGCCGAAGTACCCGACTTGAAAGCCAAGGGCGAAGAGCGAACCGGAAATGATAGGTCCGAGACCGCGGCAGAAACTTGCTGTCGATGAGGCAGCGCCGTTGATGGTGCCGAGGAGGAGAAGAGAGGGCGCTGTGTTGGCGAGAAGGATGTTCGTGGCTGGGAAGGCGAAGTTGGCGAATGTGGTTTTCCAAGCCAGCAGCGGGATCAGGCCGATGAGACGGTAGGGTTCGGGGAGGAGAATGACGTAGGGCGTGACGATGTAGAGGATGGGGTAAGAGAAGGCGACGAGTTTGAAGAGGTTGAGAGGTCCTAGTCGTTTGACGGCGTAGGGGAAGAGGACGAGGGTAGCGAACATGGAGTAGGCGCCTTGTGCCATGAGGATGAAGCCGATATCTTTGGTGTTCATTGCCCAGCCGCCAAGGAATTTGAAGGGTAGACTAATCACAGCATCTTTTGTTTCGGGGTGGGCAAGGAGGACGGGGAGCAGTTGGTCAAAGGTGATAGTGTGGCTGTCATGGTCAGCCTTGAACGTCCACGGGGGCAGTATTTTAGACTTACTAAGCTAGAATCCCGTAGCCAGCAATGTTGAGGATGATCTGTTTCGTGAACGGGTTCAACGGGGCTTCTTTTTCAGGCTCTGAGTTGTTGCTATCGAGGCTTATGATGTCTAAAATCTCTGGCTGAGTTGTGACCGGGATCTGCGGTGATGCTTCGGTGCTTTGATACCGTGGCAATTGCTCGAAGTCGTCAATTAATAACTCGGTCTCCGACATTAACGCCATGCTCTTCTCAGATTTAAGGTCGTTCACGTCCTCTGCTCGTTGAAAGGCTCCGAAAATGCGTTTGCCCATCTCCAAGCCGACGTCTCTCTCGTACTTCTTCTCGTGATGCGTCTCTTCGAGAAAGAAGAATCCAACCAAGACACCGAGTACAACCACGGACGTGCAGAAAAGGTTGGGCAAGAGGAATGGGAATCGCTCAAAGATGGTTCCTGGTGGGAATAGGCTAGGATAGTGTTTGCATGGCTCTGCGAGCGCACCACCAAGAACAGGACCCAAGATCGATCTATGTTTGAGAATTAGCGCATCCAAGAAGTATGGATTCTCAAAACTTACCCTAGACTCCAAACAAATGGCATGATAGAGTATGCACGGGCTGTCGACAAGTTAGCATGATGAGAATGACATATTAGCGAACCGGTACTGACGCTGATGTTCCTTCACGGTAGCCAATTCCGCCACCGTAGTTTGCAAGACTCCTATATTTCTGCCACACATATGTCAGAATTTGGAGGAAGGACAGGGTTACGAGTATCTTACCCGTTCAGTAGACCACCTAATGCCCTTGCAATAATCGCTACGTAGATGTTTGGGGCGAATCCGAAGACCAGCATGCTTAATCCTGTCCCCGCAAGACCCGTCAAAAGTACTGGCTTCCGACCAATCCGGTCACTGAGCTTCCCCCAAAGCATGCCCGACGAGAATTCCGCAAAGGTAAAGGCGGCTGTTACCACCCCGGCGTACATGGAAATGGTTGGGTCTTTATGGTCAAACCCGAAGGACTCGATCATGGCGTAGATGTAGGGGAAAATCGACATGAAGGCTATCGGTTCACATATCCGACAAAGACCTGCGGAGCATGTTAGCGATCTAATTGCAAGCGCGCCTGGGCAAGAAGCCTTGTTGGGCTAGTGAGGTGCCATTTCTGAATACTCACTGAGAATGAACAGCTGTTTCGTGGGGAAGGGTTTGGAGGCCCCTATCGTGCCTGGCCGCCTGGAGTCCATCATTGTCTTCATGTGAGAAATACGATGACGGTGTTGGGGATCAATCCCGAGAGCTCCTGAGATATGAAGGTAAGGTGTGAAGGTGAACTAGGCGAAGAGTGGTGAGAGGTAATGGCTAGTTGACTTTGTATCTGTGCGGAGGGCGACTTTCATATAGGGATGGTGTTTGCTATATGGGGCGATTATAAAGGCTTGTCTTCCCAAACGAGCACTCAAACCATGCAGGAGATCCTCAGCAGATCCTGATTGTCTCAGTCATGGATGGTAGTGTGCCGACGTAAGTAAGATGAAAGGTGGATGGCGGGGTTTGAGAAAGCTGGAGAATGTTGGAGAGTATGAAGATCAATCACAATGCATCGTCACAAAAAAAAAAAAAGGGTTGAGGTGGAAATGGATGTCATCTTATCGTGGGAAACAAGGGCCACATTTTGTGACTGAGAACGGGGCGACCCTGCCGACTGGTTACCCCCGGGGCGGTGCAGGCGGTGCCAACACGGATGTGTGACAGTGCCCATCGCCAATGGGAAATAATCAACGGGTCTAGTGATGCTGGGGCGGACATTGCGGTGGAGGGAGGAGCGGATGGGAGTGGAGGCCGGCAGGAGGCAGGAGACAGGCAGACAGGCGTTGGGGGTGGGAACGCGGTGAGCACAGTTGGTAGCGCGTACGGGGCGGATGTGACGACCGGGATCACTCACTCCTCTTAGTATCGTTCCTCCGCCCCCAGATTACCTTTTCCGGCTCTGGTGAGATCCCTGGTACCGGGGGGCTATTCTGAGGGGCGAAGAAGGTGGGGGGGGGGGTTAGGGGGTAGGGGGAGGAGGAAGCACTGACCGGACGACGGCACTTTCTTTCCTCACTTTCTTCGCTTTTTTGACCAGGGATTGAGATCAGCGACTTGTCTGTAAGTACTAGGGTGTGCCGAACGGACTTCCTCCCTGGTTGGCGGGCCTTGTTTGGCGCCCTTAGGTGGACGGAGGGGACAAGAGGAGAGAGAAAGAGACAGAAAGCCCACAAGGAGGAATAAGGAGCCAACAAGGGGCGAAGTACCGCAGGTTTGTTAGTAAGTAGCATTTAAGTGAAAGTGGGTGGCTGAGTTGAAAGATTCTACCTGTAGAATTATGTAGGATACCTATAGAAACCCCCCACTATATGTCGATTGTACATCCCATGCATGCATGCATTATAGAGAGGATAGCGTATTGAATTCTGATATGCATATGTATACATAAGACATACTTAGTACGGTACATGAGTTGGGTTGGCGCATTGGTGGAGATGTGGAGATTACTGTGGGATATGTGGGATATGTGGGATGTGTGAGATGTGTACTACGATGTGAAGGTTTGACGGTGACGTATCCCCTGTATCCCCTGTATTAACTGTATCACCTGTACTAAACTCACAACACTAAACACCACTAACACCACTAACACCACTAACATCACTACTCTAACACCACTACTCGAGTAACTTCCCAGCGGTGTCACAGCTTCCGCGATGTTCTTCCGTGATGTGAGATTCCTTCCTCCTTCCAATAGCCAGGAGGAACAGTAGTAACTGACAACCAGCAGCAGCAAACGCCAGTGCATAAAGTCTCGGGTGTACATATTTGGAAACCGAGTGCAAGTGGGAAGGAACGAAGGGGCCCATGTGACTTCCTGTCGTCAGCTTCTCTTTCCTTATTGTACTATACTGAAACTCGTATCCCCCAGAAATAACCCAATCCAACTCTTCTATGAGCGAGCACTGCACGGCACAGCAGAAGTACAGACTCCCTCCATCAGCTGACGCTTGTTGGGAGCCGATGGGCTGAAGGGAAACAACGAGTAACCAGCTTGATTTTTTTCCTAGCCGCGCCTATCATCCGTTTGCCCACGCTGAGAAAGCCAACAAACAGGTCAGTCATAAGGCAGAAGATCATATGGATGTGATGCTGTACACGCGCATACGGGCATCAGCTTCGGCTGGCGCGGATAGGGAATGCCGCTGCCCTCCCCCCCGTTCCCCGTCCTATGGTAAGGGGTCAGCCACCGGGAAGGGAAAGAAAAAAAAAGTTCAGTTTGTCCGGGATAGGAGAAGGCGCGCGGAAGGTCATTTTTTCTCGATATTTCCCCATTGCTCTCTGCACAGTGCATGAAGAGTACAGCAGCGTTACACTCATTATGATCATCAGGGTCGAATGAGGCGTGCATGGCAGACCAAGGCATTCTATTATTCCACTACTGTACACGCACCACACAGCCCGAGAACAGACAAGAGCATATCCATCCGGCTCTGCACAAAACGATCCCGCTGCACAAAATCATACTGCACAACATTATGGTGCATTGCACAAGGGGATAAGCCTTGAAGAGTGGCGCCTCCAGGTCCAGTGATCTAGCAAATTCCAGATCACATATCCTTACGGAGCATGGCAGACAAGGATCGGGGCGACATGTTGTTTGTTCGGGGGCCCGGGGCATGAGGAAAGCGGGGCTCGATCAAACAAAAAACACGTCCAAGGGGCTGGCTGAGCCGACCCCCGTCCCCCCGGTGAAGCGGATTCCCCCCCGTGCCCCCAAAATCATGTCTCCAATTGATTTTTTGTCTCATCTCAACTTTGGGTATTGCATCGCGCTACCCAACTTTGACACCACTCAGTATGTCACCGATACATGCCCAGCCAGAGGCCGGCGTGCATGTCCGCCCCGTATGTGCTACTCGTCCTGTGCGTCTCGTCTGATTATCGCTGATCTGTTTCTCAATTCCCCCATGCTGGCGTTTGTTTGTGACCAGGACTAGCCGCCTTGGGGTGTTGGTCCACGGCAGTGTAATATGACAGCGTTTGAATGGAGCAAAGCGACTCGCTGGCCACCACTTGCGGCCTACGTATGCCAAGAGCCCCAACTAATGGGGGGCCTATCGAACACAACTCCGCCCGAGCCAGCTCGGCGTGGTCCTCTCTTCCTGGCCCTTGCTCCTTGTTGGAAATGTGATATGTGATATACGACCTGAGACGAGACTGGCTTGAATCGTCAACTCTGTGCGCTCCCCGGCGCCAACGGTCGCCATGCAGCAGATCATGATGGCGCTCACCCAACGTGCTGGAGCCGGAGCGGAGACGGAAGGGGATACAGTACAAATACAACAAACTTTACAGTCCATTCGCAAGCTTCGCCGTACGGGATGTGCCCACGGAGCAAACTCAGCCAGCCTCCCAACTCACCTCCCGACTGGCCATCACCTCGCCGGGAGATGAGAAGATCCCCTTCTCACGACCATCAGCACAGGAGATGTAACGCAGGGATGACCCCCACCCTAAGGCAACAGTTGTTGCTCCCTTCTCCAACAGCCATTTGTCACAATCCTTCCCCCAGCGATCCCCCACAAAACCAACACGCGTAATAAGCAGCGTAGGCTGGGATGCTATTCTCGTTCTGCAGCAAATGCACGCTGGGAAACCCAGTGATGGCGCTCAGATCACGACCTGGCTGGTTTGCACGCGCGCTCGGACGCAAGAAATACGAGAGTGCCTCTTTTTTTTGGAGACAGAGGTGGGCCGGTGTTGGGGTGATTGCCCGATCGGTATGGTGAGCACGCACTCACCGTCTCCGCGGGCAGGGAAATGGGAGAGTTGCCAAGGACAGTGAGAGCCAGCCAATGAGACTGAACTGTGAACCGTACAAGAGGGTGTTGAGACGGAATACTCAGATGGGTGTTAGGGCGGTGCCTGTGTAGTGTGGGGGGGGGAGAAGTTTGGGATACGGGATAGGAGACGGGATAAAATGGATGGCCACGGGATTTGAGTATAAACGGCGCTGCTATTATACTCCACACTGGTAAGTACCCTTTGTTTGCTGGAGATGTATAAGACGGGTACTACTAGCACACAAAAGACCAAATGGAATAGGGATAAGGGATAAGAAGCACAGACAGGCACGGATACTACTCGTCGCTTGGCACTCCAGGTGCGTGGTCACTGGTAACATTGCATGCCGATCCATGCTAGCCCAATCTGTCCAACTCACTGCCGGGATCAAGCTAGTAGGGCAAGGAGTGAGTTAGCTTGGCCGAAGTAACATGACAAGCCATGCGCGCGCATCGCAGCGCACTATTGGACTGCTGGTACTATTGGCAGTTGGCCACAATAAAAATCGAGGGTCCCCATCTGCGCCTGTCTGTGTGCCGTACGAGTAATTGCATTACAGTAGTTCGCGGCACCGGGAAAGGGGAAAATCACAGGACTGGTCTCGTGATCCCCGGTCGCATCTTCCGAAACCAGAAGGGGTGGGGGAAGGCGGGGGGGTTTGGGGGGGTTGGACGCGGTCTGGATTGAGGCGGTGAGCGGTGAGCAAAAGTTAGGAAGTTGTTAATTCCGCGTGAATCTGCGAACCCCACTCTCTTTCGACTGTGCGACGGTTAATATGGCGTAGTAAGGAAGTATGGGTTCTAGTGCCCAATTTTTGCCAGCCAGGGAGAAACCCTCCATTCAGGGAGAGGGACACCGAGCGAGGCGACCAGGGCTGGTGCCGCGTCCCGGGTTTGAGGAGTGGACTCGTTTTTGATCGCACTGTAAACTTTCCCAACTCATCATCTTGTGGCGTGCGCATCTACGCGTCTCGGTGGAAATCACTGCACTCCATCAGCCCCCTTTCCCAAATCCCTCCCAATTCTGCAGCGGCAGTCAGTCAGTCTCATCTCACTTCATGTCATTACCGCTCCCAACCCCCCGGAGAGCGAACAAGGGAAGCTGAAAGGACGTGGGGCATTGTTAATAGTTTGACGCCACCACTTAGCTGAGCGCGCTGCTAATCACCCCTCCATTAGGGGCTCCAGTGGGAGGGGGGACGTGGTATAGTGGTATTTTCCGAGATCCCGGGACTGCCAGGGGGGGCCAACGCGTCCACACTGTGCATTAGGGACCCTGTGTACATATATGCATGGAAGCATTCCTCGAACTCCTTTTGCCATGGCTGTAATTGGACGCGCGCATAAGGCAGTTGAGGTGCGAGGGTATATGTAATACCATATAGATGCCGGTATATATCCAACAAATTTGACTCTTTGTCGCTTTCGATGCGACGCGGCCGTATCACGTCGCCCCTACCCTAATAGGATGTGTAATCCGCAAATGCTAGAAGTATCACTTGTAGTGGCAAAGTACCCCATTACCCATCCCGCGCTCGCGCCCCGGCTCGTGGGTCCAAACTCCCCCGACCCGATCGCCTCCCGGAAGCTTCCTGCCACCTCCGCGGCGAACTAACATAGTCCAACAAACATAGCTCGATGCCAGGCCGACCAACCACAACGCCGCGCCGCCCCTTCTCCAAACGGCTTGGCGCGATCTGAAACGTCGTGAAGAGCTGAGCTGGGCGGACGAGCGACGAGAAGCCGCCGCCGCGCGCGCTGTGACGTCGAGGGTCGTACAAGGCTTAGGTAGGAGCTGGTGACCGCTCATCTGGCCCCGCCAATGGGGTGGTCGGCGCTCCGTGGCCGCGGAGGAGGGAACGCGCGCCGCAAGCGCTAGGTGCCCTGCTTTGAGGTCGGGAGTCGACCGACTGCGACTGCGATGGCGTGATTCGAGGGAAGGTGAGCAGTCAGTGAGTACAGAGTCGGTCAGCGAGCTTCACCGACATTTTCTAGGTCAGCGGAGCTGTGCTGTGCTGCTGGACGACGGTACTTGCGGATCGTGATGCTCACTCCCCGATGTATCGCGATCTCATCGAGTTGCCCCTCCCCCCACATCGATTCCAGAGCGTGGGCCAGGGGTTTACTATGGTACGCATGCTATGGAAGGCTGAGGGAGACCTGAGAGACCTTCCATTCCTGGTGAGTTTCGAGAGCTTTTAGAGCCGCACGGAACATGCCACTGACTGCGTCTTCTTCTTTGCTCCAACCGAAGAATTGCGGCGTATCGCTGTAGTGTAGAGCGTTTCGGCACTGTACTCGTAAAGTGCAGTATGGTTTCTGCAGCTCCTGCACGTCGTAGGGCTTGTGTTGGTGGCGGGATGGCGCCCTACAAGGTGTTCTGTGTATCACAAACATTAACGACTGTTGGGTTCTGCAGTGGCTGGTCTTGTGTGATGTACAGTGCAGTACCTAGCCCCCCCATGAGACCCTCCATGAGACCCTACAACTTCCAACATCACATTCCCAACCAACACGATGATACTCCCACTATACCTCAGACAGCTCCGGAAATACATCCCCCCCATAGGTGAAGCGAAGAAAAGCCGAACAACCTCATCCTCCGCTCCCTGTTCCCGTCCCCAACCGACGATCCTCCGCATCCACCTCGCCCCAAACACTCACCTCCTACTGCACGTCACGGAGACCACACGCCCTCTGGTGCCGCGCCCTCCGATTGGCAGACCGCCTCCCTGGTGCGACATTGGGCACCCAGCCGCTGGAACTCCCACGAGCTTTTTACTATAGTATACCGCCCAGCACAGCACATCACATTACCCGGCCCCGACGCGTGATCCCCCGTCGCTCGCGGCCATAGCGCTGCTTCGTATTCCGTTGCGACTACACACGCACTCCTGCCTCGGCCGGCGCGCGTAATATGCACGTCCTGCAGCCCGGCTGCATGAGTGCAGGCCAAGGCAACTGCATGGAACCGGGAACGCAGCTTCCAGCGCTTCGCCAAAAATACCGCAGCCCGGCGGGGGGGCAGGGGCTCGGGGAGTTGGTCGGGCAGCAACAAGAAAGTAGTCAGGTGCGAAAGATCGGCCCCTCGGCCGGGGGGAGGCAACGGTGTTGTGCACTCGGGGGGGGATGGAAGGAGGGGCTTGGCTTTGTCGGGTGTTGGTTGCACTGCGCCTACTGCGGAAGGGTATTTCGGGCCGCGTGGTAATGGGGGCCGGAGGGGGCTGTTTGGCCGCGCGAGCACGGCGTCTGCGTTCCATGGGCGCATAATGGAGGTGCGGCTCGCGGGGGTGCCTTGGGGCGGATGGCCAGATTAGGGAATTCGGTCATCGCTCTTCGGATCGGGGAGAGGAGGGGGCGGTGATAGGTGGGAGCTTGCACCGCGTGATTCGGGGCAGTCAGCCGGATGGTTTGCCTAAGCTGCGCTGTGTTGGCAGACGGAGAGACGGGGTCTGCGGATTCATCGACGGCCTTGCTCCGTGAGGCGGTTGTGCGAGAGGTGGAGCTGAGTACGGCATGCCCGGCGGAGTGCTCGAAGCGGTCTCCCGCCGTAGCCGACGCATGATCGCGCGGCTTCTTGATATTGCGGTGAGATCAAGCATGCATGCGCATCTGCGAGACAAATCTGATCTTAGATCGTTTGTGACAGGTCACACGCCCTGCTGAGCGATGCTGGCATCTTCAGATTAGAATCATGCGGTGTGAGGACGGGGAAGCGGAAGCAGCAATGCGGGAGGCACTCTTTGGGAATAGAGGCGGCGTTGATCTGCATCCGGGATTCCGCGCGGAAAAACAGCACGTTTCTGAGACAGGGAGTTGCACTCGTCCGGATGGGCTCAGCGTCGCTAAATTTGAGAATGAGCGGATGAGGGAAATGTTTTTCCATGAACACGGTGAGTTGCAATTTACTTTGCCTCCAGGCTAGCTGCCAAGTTTCATGCCGGCGCAGCTTTGATATCACCATTTCGGGCCGTTTATCGCCATTTCTCGAGAGCCTGATCGTCATTTTGGGCAAACCTTCATATATTTCTGCTTAGTTATTTGCTGCATTTCTCATCGCTGTCAGCAGCCGTCATTTCGAAACTTTTGTCAGCTCAACTCTCTCCGTGCCGAATTTCCGGTCATCCCACGTCGTTGTTCTCATTTATTTCCCAGCCTGATAGATTCCCCTCGACGCGAAGCCCCCTTGACTTTTGTCCTTGAGGGATGGGTTATTGGATCCCGCTGTTCACGTTTGCCTCTCCCATTGTTTAGCTGTTGTTTTCAGCTTGACTGTGCTGGTCGTATGATCACGGGGCTTACTTCACCGCTCCTATACTCGAGTAGTTGCTCTGAGGACCTGACTCATGATTTCGCCTTGTCTCTAAAACTTTCCGAGAGTTCATTGAACCCCCATCAAGCTTTTCTCATCTGTTCACCGCTTCTCATGAGAATCAACCAATATGAGACCAACAGCACTGAAAGAGTTGAACGAGAGTCGCCTCCTCTCTCTTTCTATGAATCTCTCTGAGTCCAACGTAGTAGAATTACTGAGAAATACAACCATAGCCATGAAAATCAACCAAATAGGAGTCTTCTGCAGTTCCAAGGAGAAAGTGTCATGTGATAACTCTCTCACATACTTATGCTTAGTCATCCACTCTTTCAACCTCATTTTCCAAAGTATGCCAGAATCCCCATCTCCATCCCAATCTCCATGCGTGTAAAGAAATGACTTCTCTCACTTAGAGAACCTGTATACAATGGAAAAACTCCGCTCCCATGGCCTCCAAATCCTCTCCACCATCCACGCCAACCTCTCGCCACAAGAAACGTTATCACGTGATACCACCCCCTTTTCGGATGAACTCCTGGAGCTTCCTCCGCTCCTCCTTGCCTTGCTAAGGCGCCAAACTGCTCTTCTCCTCAAGCCGGTGGGAAGTTATAATGATGCTCTGCTCCTGAAGCGACTGGCGGACCTTGAGCGGACTGCGAGGGGGAAGCTATATGTGTATCCCTTCCATCAGGTCCCGGTGGCGTGGAGGAGACTGGTATGTGAGGTTGGGATTGTGAGAGCTGTGGTGGCTATTCTTGGGATATATGGTGGGGAGGTGGGTTGGGTAGATGAGGTGGTTAAGACGCTGGATATGGTGCTTATTATGAGTGGTGCGCCGGGAGAAGGGAGGAGGGAATGGATTGAGAAGACGTTTGAAATTTTGGAAGAGGTCATTGCGGAGCGGAATGAGTTGGGACATTCTGGGAGAGAGTTTTCGGGGGGGGGAGGGAGAAAGGAGGCCCACGAAACGGACTCCCCTGAACCACCACCCAAACGTTTGAGAATCGCCAATGAAACCTCGGCGCCAGGAGATGTGATAGATCGTTTCCCGTCTTCGTCCTCTTTCACGCCGCCTGTTTCGCACCCAATTCCCCGAATGGAAGTGCCAGACACGTACGTCTTGGGGGCGCTCCTGTCTAATCCAGCTGATGCCGACGTGGGCCCCATCCCCGTGGTATTTACGGGAGGTATGGGTCACTGGCCAGCGATGAGCGAGCGGCCCTGGTCAAGTCCGCAGTATTTGCTGAAGAGAACACTGGGAGGACGGAGACTTGTGCCGGTGGAGGTCGGGAGGAGCTATGTTGATGGCGGATGGGGACAGCGGATTATACCATTTAAGGAGTTCCTGGAGGAATTCGTGATGCGACCTTCGACTGTTGGACGAGAAGAAAGGTCTGAGAAGGAAGATGGCGCAGATCAAGAAGAAGACGAAAGGCGGAAAACAGGCTACCTAGCCCAACACAACCTCTTTTCCCAAATCCCTTCCTTACGCTCCGACATCCTCATTCCTGACGTCTGCTGGCTCGATCCTCCACCTCCTCACTCCTCCTCGCCGATGGCAGCCGTGCATGCTGCGACCGCAAAACTGGACGAGCCGTTGTTGAACGCTTGGTTTGGGCCTGCAGGAACAATTAGCCCACTGCATGTTGATCCGTATCATAATATCCTGGCGCAGGTGGTTGGGAGGAAGTATGTGAGGCTTTATGGGCCGAGGGAGACAGCCGGATTGTCGCCAAGAGGGGAGGAAGGGGGAGTAGATATGGGGAATACGAGTTTGGTTGATGTCGGGGCGTGGGAGGGGTGGGATGAAGTGCCGGAGGAGGAAGAGGAGGACGAGGAGATGGAAACGGAAACGCCGAGTAGAGAGGTGAAGAGGGACAGGTATAGAGAGAGGTTTAAGGCATTTGGGGAGGCGAGATATGTGGATGTGATTCTGGAGGAGGGCGAGTTCTTGTATATACCCGTGGGCTGGTGGCACTATGTGAGGAGCTTGAGTGTTAGCCTCAGCGTGAGCTTCTGGTGGAATTGAACAGACGAATACAATCAGTTATAAATCAGTTATTCTGTTGGGGGAAGGAGGTCACAGGCGAATCAATAGAAGCCCCATATGTAATACTAGAGTTGATACAGTGCAATTACAGAGTAATTCACATTAGAATAGGCTATCACTTAACTACGAACGAGTCAACGAATACGTCAATTGCAATAGTTTGTAAACCGTGTAGGATCGGAGTTAGTATAGACGTTAGAATATTCTGCAGTTGCTCTTCTTGTCATTCCTCGCCGCAGTGATCGATTCACGTCTTTGTTCTCCGTTCCTAATTTCTCATTTCGAGGGGCGAGCAAGCTGCTTTGTCGACTCACGTCAATAATATAAGTTTGGCGTGTCTTTATAAAAGGCCCCCCGTTAGTTTGTTTACCTCTCCTTCCTTTATACACTCACTCTTTCATCACAATCACCACCACCGCCACTAGGTCGATCAAGATCTAAAGCTATCAACCTCTTCGTTCATCACTCTCAATCAACATCTCTCATCCAAAACAAAACTTCAAAGTTTACCTTCCATCTACAAAGGTAAATAACCCCTTTCTTCAAAGTGAAGTTATAAAAACTCAACGTCGGCCAGCCAAAATGACGATCAACCGCACCCGTAAAGAAGACATGTGGGCCCAATCCTCCACCACCACTGCCAACACGGAGAACAGCACTCCAACCAGCCCAGCAAAGAGCTCTCCCGCCACATCTCCAGCGAAGTCCACCGGAGCCAGCAGCATCGGCACAAATGAGGGCACCAACTCCACCAAGGCCTCCATGACTCCAATCTCCCGCGGCAGCCACTCTGGCAACCACAGCCCGGAGGAAGGACTCCCACCAATGCCCAACGTCAGCAGAATGTCCGAGTATGGGGATGATTCTGAATTTGGGGGTGAGGGTTCCAGCATGTTGGGGGGCAACCACCAGCAGCATGCGGACGCGTTGTCGAGGGCCTTGAGCGTCATTTCTCTCCATGGGGACACCACGCCAAGGGCTCTGAAGACTGTGGTGGCTATCACAGCTACCAATTAAGTGGGAAGGGCATGGTAGATTCTGTTGTTTTGATGGGTTTTCTATGGAGGGTAATTTGTGGTAATGATGGGTCTGTTATGGAAGGTTATTTGTGATAATGATTAATTCGTCGGGGGACATCACTTGTTTGTACGGATGAATCTGCCATGGGAGGGTTATTTGTTGTAGTGATGGATTTGTTATGGGAGGTTATTTACGGCAGAAGTGAATTCATCATGGAAGGTCATTTGTCGTAGTTATGGATCCTCAGAATGAATACAACAATATGGCCACTCGCAATAATGCCAATCAAAGCCATTGTATCCTAACGTCTATTTCCGACGCTTCGGAGTCTTCCTCTCTGTCCTTTATAGTAAACTTGCAAATCCCTTAAACTGGTTCGAGGAATCCCAAGTCTTCTTGATCTCCCTTAAACGCTCCACCCTCTCCGCACTGCCAAACAGCTCCTCCAGTGTCTCTCCACCGCGTGAAATGTTGGAATAGACATTCTTTCCCTCCTTCGGGGTAGGCACCTGTAGAGTCTCATCCACAAACTCTCCAGCCGCAGCATCCAGATGGGCATCCTCATACTTTGCCACTACTAACGCGACAATCCCGAACTGACGGTGGGGGTACGCGCTCTCACCTCCTAAAGACTCGAGCTCCTGCGACTTCGCGACATCATATACCTGGAAGACCACCGCGCTCTGCTTCGCACTCGGGTTCACCTTGACGAAAGACGAATAGTCGTTCCAGCATGATCTCACTGCCTTGGCATCCAGATCCTTAAGCATCACGCTTCCGGCTGGCTTGCGTCCGCCAAAGACTGCGAGCTCATCAACACTCTCATTGAGCCTATCCGCTGAAATCATGCAGTTGGCCGATCCAATCCGTTGGGTGAGGCCCAGAGAAAAGAGGGGCGCCAAGTGCTTGGACCCTTCGCATGCAGTGCCTGCATACCAGATGTTTAGGATGAGAGACGGTGAAGCTAGATATGCGATTGCATGTATAGCTATGATCGGCAGGGAGTTTATGCACCACATAAACTCCAAGACCCCAGTGGAAGAGGGACATAGCGCACTAGTGACGTAGAATGATGCGGGATGAGGGGATTGAGGGCAAAGATGTGATGGCTTGATATTTTGAAAGTTGAACATGCGGTTAGCAGAGCATTGGCATGCAGATATCTAAGACTAGGTTCTCGGGATGACTTCACTAACTCACCGACTGTTCGGACAACGGAGCCTAATCTCATGTTAACCCATAAAAGCATTAACCACGTGATGGTACAACATAACTCTCCATGGACCAAGCATAGAGCCTTGAAATATTTTATGTATTCCGTGGTAAAATTCATAATGCTAGATATCATGTACAAGTGTTAAATGTTCAACCCCCACCGCCCAATTCTCCGCTCTTAATCTACAACTTCGCGATCATCTTGTTTCCGATCTGGAGCCACTTCACGGCATCGCCAACAAGCTCGTCCACAACAGCCTTTGCCGACTTCTTCTCGTTAACAACAGCAGCGGCCTTACCCATCAAGAATGGGCGGGCGCTGTCCATAGTCTCATCATCAATGTCATCACCCATCTTCTCGAAGTCGTCCTCGACGGGGATTATACCCTTGCTGGTCAGGTCCTTGATTTCCTGTGCGCGGTTCACCTCCCAGTTGGTGATGTATGCGTTGTTGCGGACGCGCATGGGGCGACCGGTGAAGATGATGGTGCGGATGTTGTCGTCGAAGCCGGAGGTGGTGACGGCGTCCTGGTGAGCCTGCGACGCACCAGCCTCATCGGTGACGATGAAACGGGTACCAACCCAGACGGCGCTGGCGCCGAGCATAAGCGCCGAGGCAACACTCTGGCCGTTGTAGATACCGCCGGCAGCGACAACCTGGACAGGCTTGCCGGTCATGGGGCTGGTCTTGCCCTTGCAGAGCTCGACAACAGAAGGGACGAGGATAGAGGTTGGGACATCACCAGTGTGGCCACCACCCTCACCACCTTGCGCGCAGATGAGATCAACGCCGAGATCGAGGCACTTCTTAACGTGCTTGGGGTGTCCGATCATGTTCATGTACAGAATGCCCGCGCCGTGGAGCTTGTCAACGACGTGCTTGGGTGGGACACCGACGGCTGAGACGAAGAGCTTCGCGCCACTCTCGATAATGATATCGATGAGCTCGTTGAGCTTTCCCTTGGTGTAATCGTAGCTGTTTTAAGAACCGTCAGCACGCTGCTTACTGTGATAACTCTCGCTTATGCATGTGAAGGTGGGCTTACTTGGTCTTGCGGGCACTGCCACCAACCTGGGGGAGGAGCAAGTCGACACCGAATGGTGCGTTCTTGTCCTTGAGGAAAGACTTCAGCTCGGCGATTTGCTCGCGGAGCATGTCTGGGGTGTAGCCAATTCCACCGAGAACACCGAGGCCTCCGGCGTTGGTAACGGCGGCAGCGAGCTCAGGGCCGGCGGCAACGTTCATACCAGCAAGCATAACCGGGTGGTTGATCTTGAGGAGGTCGGTGGTAACCGTGCGGAGTTGTTCTGTTGATGGCCGTCAGTAAGAAAACTTGGGACAACGGTAAACTCTGGGGTAAAGGGCCATGACGTACGAGGAGAAGCCATGGTGAATGCTGGGGTTGGTATGAGCGAGTTGAGAAGAGAAGCGCTGAAGTGATATGGGACGAGGATATCAAAGGATCTCGAGAGAGTTAAACAATATGTAAAAGAAAGAGAGGGGGCGATGGGGATTAGGACGAATATAAGTCTGGGGAAGGGCCAACATGTGGAGAAGGGTCGGCCGCACAGAGCCGAATTTAGGAAATGCCTCGGTATAATTTCTGATTAGTCATGCATTTAGCTAGGCACCAAAACAGTAGTGTGCGTCAACGCGGGGTGGCGCGGAAATTTGTGGATTATCCACTATCAACACTATCAACTGCCCTATTGGGAAGAGATTCGCTGTGTTCTTTCCATCAAAAACAATGTAACAGAGCTGTGTATATAAAAATTATTATATGTATATAATATCCCCGCATCTCGGCAGCGACTGCGTCAATGAAGCTGTTTCGTACAGCCGCCAATTCTGCATGCAGACCAAGCACGCCTCACCTGCGACGCAATAGCAGCTTTCGACGGATCTCGCTCTCGGCGTCACCGACAAGAAGCCGCAGCTCTCTGAGCAGCGTTCCAGCAACGCCATGGTCTCAAGGCGCATCGGACAGAGGAGCAAAGAGCGGGGATGGGGAAGCAACAGCCAAGAGCGCCGCTAAGGCGCCAAAGACGGCTTACATCGCTCTAGGAAGTAATATGGGGGACAGGATCGGGATGATTGAACAGGCCTGCAATTCCCTTACATCACGTGGCATCACCGTGAAGAGGACGAGCAATCTGTGGGAGACAGAGCCCATGTACGTTCTCGATCAAGACAATTTCATCAATGGCGCCTGCGAGGTTAGTAAGAAGCTTTTTTTTTGGTTGTTGCCATGCAATTTGTGTCACGTGGACTGGTCGAGGTCTGTATGAGAATATAGAGCTGACAATACACAGGTGGAAACTACGTTAGAGCCCCTTGAACTCTTAGATGAGCTTCAAGACATTGAAAACTCCATGGGCCGTCACAAGGTTATCGACAAGGGACCCCGTAACATTGATTTGGATATCCTCCTGTACGATAATCAAGTCATACACCACAAGCGGCTCGATGTCCCACACATTGGCATCCCTGAGCGCGAATTCGTTCTCAGGCCTCTCGCTGAGTATGTTTAACCTCTTGCATGGCAGAAAATCGGTTAACCTGCTATATCAGACTTATCCCAGACAAACCCATCCATCCGTCCAAACCCTGGAAAATCACGTTGGACTACCTCAATGCCCTTCCGTCGTCTTCCCAACCCATGTCTACCAGCACGCCCCTTGGCTCTAACCCAGCCTCAACCCTCTACCCCCTCCGCCCACATCGCCAGACCTCCATTATGGCCATCCTAAATCTAACACCCGATTCCTTCTCCGACGGTGGCCTCCACACCAGCGCCTCATTGGACAAAACAATCGACACCTTCATTCGCGGCGGTGCATCCATCATCGACATCGGCGGCCAATCCACCGCTCCCAACACTCCCTCTGTCACCGCCGACCTCGAAACTTCCCGCATCCTCCCCGCCATCGCCGCCATCCGCGCACACCCCCTCGGCGCCAACGTCACAATCAGCATCGACACCTTCCGCGCCCCCGTCGCCTCAGCTGCCATCGCCGCCGGCGCCGACCTCATCAATGATGTTTCAGCAGGCCTCCTCGACCCCGCCATGCTCCCCACCCTCGGCCGACTCGGCTGCACAGTCTGCCTAATGCACATGCGCGGTACACCTTCCACCATGGACTCCCTAGCCGTCTACCCTAACGGCCTCATCCCCACTATCGCTGCCGAGCTGCTCGAACGCGTCGCAGAGGCTGAGGCAGCAGGTGTACGCCGCTGGCGCATCATCCTCGACCCTGGTATTGGGTTCGCGAAGACGCAGGCCCAGAACCTAGAGATTCTACGAAGGCTCGATGAGCTGCGTGACTGGCCTGGCCTGCGCGGCTTCCCGTGGCTGGTTGGCAGCTCACGGAAGCGGTTTGTGGGTCGAATCACGGGCGTGAAGGAGGCGAGGGAGAGAGTGTGGGGGACAGCGGCTACCGTGGTGGCGGCTGTGCAGGGGGGTGCGGACATCGTGCGGGTGCATGATGCAGTGGAGATGGGTCAGGTTGTGAAGATGGCGGATGCGATTTGGAGAGTCTAGAGAAAGAAAAAAATTGTAGTGTATACAGTGCTATAGATTGTGGATATAAAAGCCATGTTTGTATATACATGATTACTTTGCCTTGAAAGGTCCCCAGCCTCTCGCCCCATCCACCATCCGGCCTAAATGCTCAATCACAGACGGCGTCTCCTAGAACTTCCCATAAGTATGAAGAATATAATGATTATGATATCGGGCATAATTTCGTCCATGAAATCCTTACACAGACGCTGCCCCAGTAAATGGTTTCAACCATCCTAGATGTCTCGCCCTTCTCCCCGCCCTCCCTCCGCCCAGCCAACCATGCAACGAACGCCGTGCCGTCGAAAAACACAAAAGGAAATTGCTGGTACTCCATGCAGTGAGTAATGTTTCTAACGTGCCTAAAAAATATTGCGCCGTAAATGGCTGTATGTTCAATCCTTCTCGTCGCGCCCGCCAACGCGCTGCACCAACCTACGACCATGTTAGTTACTGTGAACAGGACAGGAAGTCGCGGGATATTTACCTGAGAATGCTAACTGTAAACGTCAATCCCCATGCCACCAGCGCCACAAACAATATTGCCGCCAACGCCTTCACCTGCCCACACAGATTCGCATCCATATGATGCTCTTTTTCATTGCCTCCAATTTTCGAAAAGCATGCGCCATCGCGGTCGGTGATAGCCTGGAACGCAAGCGAGAGATTCGCAGACTCGAAGATGATAAAGAAGAGATCCAGTAGCACGAGGCGCATTTTGGTTTTCGGCGCACGCAACCCGAGCGGGGCGCCTGTATACTCGTCCCACGTGATGTACCCAATATACGGCAGCGCGATAACATCGACCACGATGGCCATGATGCCCGAGGGTGATTGTTCGAACGGGCTCGTACGCGTAAGATGGAAGATGGAACTGGAGAGGCCGAGCGCAATAGTCGAGGTTGCGAGGACGGTGAGGCGGAAGGCGAGCGGAACAAGGGGATGCATCAGGATGATGCGTTGCATGCGCTCGTACCACTGCAGGCGCTTCTTCTTGCTATGGAGCAACCCAAGTGCTTTTTCCGGGTCTGTTCCTGGCGCGTCTCCCCGCCACGGCTGTGCGTATCCGGGTGTTTGCTCGTCGAGGAACGTCGGCTCAACCGTCTCACTCTCCTCGTCCATCCCGGGTCCATACATCGACGCCTTCACGAAGCCCGACCAGCGCTGCGCGTTGCCACCATGGTACTGCAGGATCACCGGGTCGTCGTCGCGCGCGTGGTCCCATTTGCGGCCCCTGACGGGTTCGCGCGTTGTTCCGAAGAGGGTGCGTTCGGGCGCGGATTTGGCGGCTTCGGTGGGATCGTCGAAGTCGACGAAGCCGTCTTTGGAGACGGGTCTCTCGGCTCTGGTTGTAGCATAGGGATGCTGTGGTGCGACCGATGGTGTGGGCTGCGCGAGTAATCGGTCGGTCACTTTAGAGTCGTCGTCTTCATTGTATACCTCGACGGAGTCTATCCATGCTGCTCAGCTGTTAGTATATTGTATGTCAATAAGGCCGATAGTTTCCTACATGGAAGAGATCTAACTGCGCCATGGCCGGTGGGCCGAGTGCTTCGAGATTCGGATGCTTCAGACACCTTCGACATGTATGAGACCTTCGTACGATCAGAATCCGAGCGTTGCCGTTCCGAGTATATCCTAGAGTTATGAGTCGCCGTGGTTGACGGCGCGTAACCGCCGAAGGCACTGGACCCAGGTAACTGCCCCGGCGGCGGCTCGGACATAAGGTGATGGCATTGTAAATTCGGACTGGGTACGAGGGCGTCCTTTTCTGGCAGCGCCATTCTGTCAGACGCTGCCATGTTGATGTTGATGGGGGCTCCGATGATCCACGGACAGCTGCGGCACAGGTCCTCTGGACCGGCCTGAAGCTAAAAGTGAGGGGCTCAGACAAGAAGCCTCATAAACATGGCATCGTCCTCAACAGATATAAGAATAGATAGATAGTAAATGAGTGTAGTTGGCCGTGGTGTTGGTGGTGCCCAACAGAGTTGTAGTCTAGAACTACGAGGCTAATCACTCATCGGCAGTACCTTGTATTGTGCAGCGCGTGCTAATTTTACCCCCGGTTGTCACAAGGCTGTGCATTTTTAACTTTGGGCGATGCCGTCACTGACCCACCCCAGCAATTTGGGATGGAAGGCAAAATGCTCCCAGGGTCAGACATTGGACTGTTCCCACTTCCATCAACATATAACTCTTCTTTGCAGCACGTTTAGAATACCGCGACAATGTTGACTATATGATACGTTGAGAAGTTCATCGATACCCTCGCGACACCACACAAGCCGAACAGGTCGCCGGTGCGATAACGCGCAGTCTAAGTCGACCTCAAAACCTGCGCCTTCACAAAACCCATCACAACGCGATCGAACCTCTGGTTCGCGATGCGCCTCTACTTGCTCCCTATCTCGAACCGACGGACGTTGTTATACTGCAGGCGCCTGAACGTGAGCATCTCCGACCACCCCACCTTTATCGACCGAGGGACAACCAGAGCTGCGAAATTATGGGCAGACTGGGAGACGAAAGACTCAGGGTGGCGCAAGAAGGTCGTTGACTGGGGAAACACCGCGCTCAAAAAGATACCATACGAAGAATGGGGCTTGAAGTCGATACCGCCGTTGTCAGCGCGCCGGAGGGCAGAAGAGCTGGAGGCGGGGCAGGCGACTGTCGAGGTTTCCTTCCCATCAGGAGTCATTCCTATGAATGAGGTTAGCGAGCTGCTCCGGAGGCTCGGGACAGAGAGGGAGTCTCTGCACAAGTCAAGGCTGGTCTACTGTTTTGTTGGAATGCCTATAACTGCGCCGGTAGCTCTTCTCCCAGTGTAAGTCAATCTCTCCCGGACTACTGGAATATCTGCTAACATTCAACAGTATACCCAACCTGCCATTCTTCTATCTTGTCTATAGAGCATGGTCGCATTGGCGCGCCCTATCCGGCTCGAAACACATTCAATTTCTCATCAGCAAAGAACTCATCGCACCCACGGTCTCGCCAATCTTGGATACCTTGTACGCGCCTGGCATCATGAGAGCCACGCGTGGCAGTATTTCTCTCGGAAACAAGCCGCCCAAATCAGCAGATTCCTCAGCACCCCTCCTAAAAGACCAATTACCGCACGAAGTAATGCTGCTTCAAGAGGGTGATAGCACCCTCATCGCCAACGCGCTCGAGATGCCAGAGCTGCACGCCGAGATCGAAAGGGCGATATGGCAGGTTCGGAATGACATTCGAACAAAGCAGGAGGCCAAGGATAAAGAGAATCAGAAAGATGAAGTGAAGGAGGAAGATAAGGATAAGAAGTAGGAATGACTTACTACACGCTGTATGATATGTTAGACCCCTCTCAGCTTACGAAAGGGATGGCCCAATGCCGTACTGTACATTATGATCATCTCAAAATGACTGGAGTTTAGAGTATAGGAATAGAGGGGCCAGTGGTGGATACATAAGGGCCAACGCGTTGATAGACAATATTATATTATGAAGCCACGCTCATGCGCTGAAAGAGATGCTTTATACGCAGATGTAAACTGTATTATAGTAGGGTAGGCATGGCATGGTGAAATTACATGGGTTTCCAAACCCGCATTCCCTCGAGTGTGACAAGAGCATCCCTTGCTCCGCCTTGGACAAGGGGGGATCCTTGGCGATTTTAAGCTTTCTGTGGAACAACTCGAAGCC
This sequence comes from Pseudogymnoascus verrucosus, assembly GCF_001662655.1. Lineage (NCBI taxonomy): Eukaryota > Fungi > Ascomycota > Leotiomycetes > Thelebolales > Thelebolaceae > Pseudogymnoascus > Pseudogymnoascus verrucosus. Next base: position 288,148 of record NW_017263676.1, read on the forward strand.
CAGGCTATTTATAAAGAACAAAAGCAGTTTACGACCTACCACTATAAGCAAACTCGGGTGTATTTCGACACCTATATGGTCCAACCCAATGCGAAGGCCGCGAAATCCAGGACGAACAATCTTGGGCGAGCCAGCAACATCAAGGAGATAGGATCCAGAAGGCCGAGGCGGTGACAGCACAACAGCGACAGCATTTCTCACCCGGTGACAGCATTTCCCTTGGCTTTCGTTTTGGAGTTATCGCAAGCTACTTCCTGAGCTCTAGCACCTCGAGGACATCCAGCGATCATTGGCGCATATCGCACGGAGTTGGGCAGAAACGAATCTCATACGAGATATGTCGTTTAGACTCCCATACGAACAGATTTCCTGCCTTATATAAGATAGTCAGCCTATCGTAAAAAATATACGATGTTTGTTCTGTATTTGTTCTATCTATATTTTAACAGCGCCAACAACACACCTCATACGACAGGCCATCAAGCGGTGTTGCCTTCTCCTTCTCCATTTTAAGCGATAGTATAAAATGAGCACACTGAGTGATTAATGGATTTACTTTTTATAATCATTTGCTACCTCAGTTTCTTCTACATTGGCCCTCGAATTAAATCCATATACAATAATCATCTTTGATGGTCTAACGGTCATGATTTCCGCTTGTCATATAACAAAGCGCGGGAGACCGGGGTTCGACTCCCCGTCAGAGAGAATTGCCTCTCTGAGCTCATGCTCAGACAGATACACTTTTACAAGCATCAGTGGTTTAGTGGTAAAATCCATCGTTGCCATCGATGGGCCCCGTGTTCGATTCACGGCTGATGCACAATGAGCAGTCTCCAATTCGGAGATATATTTTTTTTAAAAGCACAAACGAACTCTACAGCAGTCATATATACAATATTACAGTCTTCACTTCGGAGATATATATATATTTATAAGCACAAACGAACTCTACAGCAATCATATATACAATATTACAGTCTTCACTTCGCTATGAGGGGAAGACCCTCGCATTATCAGAATCGTTCGGGGCCCTACATGCCTACAACACTGTGAGAGATCCCATCGCCTACGACGATGGACTAATCGCGCACGCCCTAGACACCAACGACGATCCAAGCAACCCCTACAATTAATAAAGTCCTAATATGACTGGAATCTAAATGGTGATTCATTAGGCCTCAAAACCTATCTGACACGCCACAACCCAACCCTGAAGAGTGGCCGAAGGGTGGTTCAACTCCACCGTCGAAGCTCCCCGCTGGCAACGCACCTCTTCTGCCTCACGGCGATCAAAAATAGCTACAATTCTTCTTAAATTCATATACGCCCCACATTACCAACAGCTTCATTTACATCACTTCATCTCCCCCGCGACCAACAGCCCACCATCCTTCGTCTCCACGATCTTGAAGCCCTCTGCATTCCCAAGCCCCTGCTCCGCCCTTATATAAGCATCCTCGCTCCTATCGCACAAGATCCCTAAATCCGCATCGCTCAGAATCTCATCGCCCCCCTTATATGTATATACCTGTCCATCCCTCAGCAGCAGTTTCCTCAACTCCGCCGCATCCAAATCCTCCTTATTATCCATCTTCTGCCCCATAGTCCTGAATCCCCCCTTCTTAATAACGAGCTTCTCAAGCCTCCTCTTTGCATCTGCACTCATCAGTAGCTCTTCCTCCACCGTTCCCTTCGTCGCAAGTCGGAACACGACGACCGGCCGCGTCTGCCCAATCCGATGCGCGCGGTCAATAGCTTGCAGATCCTGCTGTGGATTCCAGTCACTATCGAATAGCACGACTGTATCCGCGCTCGCGAGGTTGATGCCCTGTCCACCAGCGCGCGTGCTGAGCAGAAATAGCCGATGTTCGGGATCTTCGTTGAAGTCTTTGATCTGCTGGCGTCGGTCATCTTGTGCTACGCCACCATCGATGCGGCATACATTCCAACTGCGCAGGTCCCGCGCATAGTCCTCGAGGATGTCGAGCTGGGTCTTGAACTGGCTGAAAATCAGGACTTTATGGTTTGCAGCGAATAGAGAATTAAGTAGCCGGTCGAGAAGGAGCATTTTCCCGCTCGAGGAGACGAGTGTTTCGTCTATAGGCATCTTGGAGTCTGCAGACCAGGGGTTGTAGAAGTTGTGGGGTGAGTTGCATACGAGGCGCAGCTGCATCAGCGGATTGCCCAGTTTCTTCGTAGCAATCTCGCGCTTTGCCATCTCGAGAGTTTTGGCGAGCTCGTGGGATTCGTCATCGGAGTCGGAGGAGCTTGCTATGTCAGCTTCTGCCAGCTCCTCAGCCAATTTGGCCTCGAATTCGTCGTCGCTCAGTTTATCCTCATCAGAGGCATCTGCTTCCTTGTAGGATTTGCGCTTGGGTTTTGACTTGGAGGCTGTGGCTGGTGTTGATTGGCGGCTCGATTTTACGCTTTTGGCAGAAGACGCAATACTATCGTCCGAGGTCTTGCGCTTGAGACTGGCTTTCGATGGGGTTCGTGGTGGTAGCGCCTTTTTCTTACCAACCATCATCATCTCAAACGCGTTTAGGCGTGTGGCAGGTTTTTGCTCGAGTTCTGCCTTTGCCTTGCGAGTGCGGATGGAGATGCTAAGGGGAACCTCTTCCTCACTGTCAGATTCGACTTTCGCTGGTGCTGTTGATCTCGTGGCTTTAGTTTTGGTTTTCGCAGACCCCTTCGATGCGTTTCTCGCTCCCGTAATCCGTTCAACGACCTTGTTTTCCAGATATTTTCTGGCATCTTGACTTTTATCTGATAGAATATCATACAACTCGGTCTGCTGTTCCGTCATTGGTGCGTATAAAACGTATTCGCGCTTCCTGGGAAGCATATGCTCCACATCAGCTTTGATACGGCGCAGCAAGAGAGGTTGCAGAACCAGATGAATCTTTTTGACAAGCTCCTGTTTCTTTTGATCGGCAATGAACTCTTCTGTCCCCTCCTCGTCCTGTAAATCACTGAAGTCAAACCATGATTCGAATGCTTCCCAATCCACAAACACGGTTGGGAGGAGAAAGTTGAGCAAGGACCAGAGCTCTTTAAGGTTATTCTGTAGGGGTGTCCCGGAAATCAGCAACCTAGTAGCTGACGTAAACTTCCTTAACTCCTGGAATAGCTGGCTGTTGAAGTTCTTCAATCGATGCCCCTCGTCAATGATGATAAACTCCCAGTTGATATGCGACAAGTAATTCTTATCTCTCAATATAATATCATAACTCGTACACACAACCGGAAACTTTGACGTAGGCCTGCCATTCTCCAGATGTTTGGTGATCTTTGTTGTCCTTAACTCCTCTCGTTTCGCTGGGTCGCCATGATACAGCAAGACCGGGACAGTTGGCGTCCATTTCTGGAACTCCTCTACCCAATTCGATAACGTGCTAAGCGGCGCAACAATGAGATGGGGACCAAGATATTTCTCTTTTTCTCGCAGCAGCGCAATAAGCGATATCGTCTGGATCGTCTTGCCCAGACCCATCTCATCAGCCAGGATGCCACTCATGCCCTGCGCACAAATCTCATACATCCATGTCAAACCTTCGAGCTGGTAATCGCGCATCGTACCGCCGCTCATGATCTTCGGCTGCTGGGCCATTTCCAAGTCATGCTCGCCGAGTGCTTTCCCATCGAAGCCGCTCCCGACTCGACCGAGGACTTGCGTCTTCTTCGTGAGAATATTCGAAAACGCCGCACTCTTGGCCAACAATTCATCTAATTCGCGTGCTTTGGCCTCCGCGGCTTCCTTGCCCAGAACACGACTTTTCTTTGCCGCCAGTCGTTTCTGGCGGGCAAGCTCTGTTCGTTTGTTCTGCAAATGGGCCTTCTTTTCTTCGGCACCAATCTGTTTTAGCTGCTCGTCATTGAGAAGGTTGCTGGTTGCTGGCGGTTCTTCCACTCCGAGGTCGGGTGGGGATGACGGCGCTGTTGTAGGTGTCCGAGACTCCATTGAGTCATCTTCCGTCGACTTTAGGGCCATGGCTAGGCTCTGGCATGCAAATGCTTTATGCCGCTAGAAATTAACAACCCTCACAAGTTTGGATGTATTCTTATATCATATGCACCGCGTTTAGTGCTGGAATGGGCTATCCTTGGTGCAACTATTCCAAACTTAGTCGAACGTTTTTATCGAGGATTCATTCGTAAGCGCGTAGTTCAGCCCCTGGTTTCTGAAGCCTTCTTCGATCGATAAATCACTTCTCATATCACCCACGGGCCTCCTTTCAAAGCTTAACTTTTCGCGCTCCAAAGCAAGTGAGTGCTGGTATTGTCAGACACGTAACACGCGCTCCACAATCTAATCTGTCGTGCTCTCGAACTTAATACGCAAAGGGAAGAATCAATCGTTCAAAGACAACGGATCAGATAAATCGCCAAGCTACGAGATTTAATCCGGCTAAAAATGTTGCTGATATCAAAAAATGCTGATGTCGTCGACGCGTAAAGTGGTTTCTGACGCGCGCCATCCCCGCTCAATTTGTGTCGGACAAGTCGCGAAGTCACGCGCCTTTGACTTACATCCCTGTCCATAACACGTGATATTATGCGCCTTTTCACGTGCACCACCTATCCTACCTAGGACTTACTACATAACCTGACTTTGTCTTCGCTGACGATGTCAATACTCTTGACATGGCTCACGCTGAGGAACCAGATCCCCCGATTGATAAGAAAGTCCCGCACAGTCACTGGCAGCACAAAGCACTCAAACTGGGCCAAGCGCTGCAATAGGGTGGGACTGGGTCATCCAAACGCCCAGGGTCTCTTCTGTTTCTATGAAGGAAAATAATTCAGGTCTATAAGTTGCTAAGGTACTCCCAATATAACAGACGTCCATCGTTTCTAATTCGCACTCATATACACTCTCCCCTCAAAGGGCGCCAACTTCCCCGCCACTGGTGCATCGTAATTACTCAGGACAAGCTTCCACTCCTTGTCCGTGCTCACCTCAAAGTCCTGAACCCCCTGATCAAAATTCAATGCGACCAGCGCCGCCCTCCTTTCTCCCGTCTTCGTGTATACAAACGTCTTTTCATTTCCTGGGTCCAGCAGGTCAAAAATCCCATATACAAGTAGGTCTCGATACTCCTTGCGAAGACGTAGCATGCGTTTCCAAAACGACAACACGCTCTTCTCGTCTGGGACCTGCTTCGCAACGTTGATTTCAGGGTATAGGTCGTGGACACGCATCCACGGCTTGTCACCGGTTGTGAAGCCAGAATGTGCCGTGGAGTCCCACTGCATAGGCATGCGGCCGTGATCACGGCCGAGGATCTGAAGGCCACGAGTTACGATAGGAAGGCGGGAGGGGTCTTCGCCGGAGATTGAAAGAGCGCGAGCTTCATTGTAGTAGTTCAGTGCCTCAATATCTTTGTATTCTTCGATGGGCCACTCCTTAGGGGCGTTGATCATGCCAATTTCCTGGCCTTGGTAAATGAATATTGTACCAGTCATCGTGGTCATCATTATAGCGAGCATCTTTGCGGAGATCTCGCGGAACTCGGGCTCGCTTGAGGCATAACGGTCAATTGAGCGCCCATTATCGTGGTTTTCGAGGAAGGCGGTTGTCCAGCCGTCGGTGCCTTCGATAAATTTCTGCCATTTGGTTATAGCGGCTTTGAGCTCTGGGAGGATGAAAGGTCGGTGATCATATTTGTCCTTGGGACCTCCGTGGTCCATATTCCCTGTATCAATGTGGAAGACCATGTCTAGCTGTTTAGCGCTGGCTGAGACGTATCGCAATACGTGATCGGGATCCGGAGTGAGTGATAATTCGCCGACAGTCATGCAGTCGTATTGACTGATGACCTTATCGTGCATCTCTTTCACAAACTCGTGTATCCTTGGGCCGTTGCAAAACATGTATGCTGCAGGCTGCTCATAGTGGTTGGGGTCGGTGATGATAGCGTCGTGGAACTCTAGGGGTTTGCTGTACTTGTTGACAGTATCGACTCGAAATCCGTCCACCCCTCTGTCTAACCAAAATCTCATGGCGCTATCATAAATTGCATTGCGCGCTGCTTCGCAGTTCCAATTCAAATCTGGTTGCTGTGTAGCATAGAGGTGGAGATAATATTCTTGCGTTGTTTCGTCCCAAGTCCCTAAAAAGTCAGCAAAAATACCCTGGAATGATCTGGATGGTAGGCTCACATGTGCTACCAGCAAAGTAACTCCTCCAGTTGGTAGGAGGTATGCGGTTCCCGGCATCATCGTATCGAGCTGGCTTCCAGAAATACCAATCGCGCTTTGGGTTATCTCGCGATGAACGAGATTCTTTGAACCACTCGTGCTCGTCTGACGTATGGTTTACCACAAGATCGAGTATAAACCGCATGCCACGATCGTGACAAGCCTTCACCAGGATATCGATGTCTTCAACAGTGCCATACGGCTCATAGACTTTTTCGTAATTCGAGATATCATAGCCCATATCATGCTGTGGGCTATCAAACATGGGACAAAGCCACACGACATCGACACCTAGGTCATGGAGATAGTCAATCTTCGAGATGAGGCCCCCAATATCGCCCAAGCCATCTCCGTTGGAATCCTTGAAACTTGCTGGGTATACCTGATACACAGCAGCTTCTTTCCACCATTTGCCAGTTGGCATTTGCATTGTGAGAGAGTGAGATTGAGCGTATGTTGTTCGTTAGAAGTTGAGGTAAAAACAATAAGGAAGGAGAGAGGGAACTTGGTCACAGGATTTAACGGATGCCCAAAGCACCGGATTGCTTTAGTAAATTAGCAGGGCCCATTATTACTCACGAGCTGCAGGCCTCACATGGCAATATTTAAGGTTATGTTCGCATATTCTAGGACATAGTGGAGCGAAAAAGACAATATTATTACCTTTCATGTTGCTTTGGCCGTCGCCGAGTTGGCCCCGAATCAACTCCGAATCAACCCCGCACAAAATCCCCGCACCCCGCACTGTACCTAAATCTTACTGGGAAATTTTGACGAATCATAACCCGATTTATTGCGCCAGCCTTCCACTCCGAATAAGTCCCGCTCCAGTTTAGGTTTAGCTCGCGTTATTTGCGACTAAACGTCAAAGTTTGTCGATCTCAACCGTGCTCTCATCCAACATCTGGGGTTTTGAGGGGTAATTCTAGTACGGGGAATGGCGATGACAGGGACTATAATAATCGTATTATGAAAATTGTCGGTCAGGTGCTGCCATGTGCCAGCCATGCCCAAATGGATATAAACCGCGTGGCATCCTCTTCTTTTATTTGATCTAGACAGCAGCGATCGACAATCAAGATCTTTCATTCACAATGGATTCTGATAATGGCCCCAAGGCTACGGGTGGACCGGCCCATACCGACATCGTCAACATGGAAGACAAAGCTGAGAGAGATGTGGCTCACGAAGAGTTGAAGCCATCATATGGAGCGCAAAATGCTGAGGCTCAGGAAAAGACCATGACTCTCCTGGAGGCCATCAAGCTATATCCTACCGCCATCGGATGGTCTATGGTTCTCTCAACTGCACTCGTTATGGAGGGCTATGATCTTCTACTGCTTAGCAATCTCTACGCTAGCCCTTTATTCAACCAGAAATACGGAGTTCTAGGAAGCAAGGGTTATGCGGTACCAGCCTCCTGGCAGAGCGGTCTCTCAAACGGTGCTCGCTGTGGCGAGATGCTGGGTTTAGCTATCAATGGAATAGTCTCTGAGAGATATGGGTACGTTTTATAACCACGGTGGACTGATCGTTTGTCCTGTAATTAACATCTGGATAGGTACCGAAAGACAATGATCGGCTCGCTCATCATGATGATCTGTACAATTTTTATTCTCTTCTTCGCACCAAACGTCCAGGTCCTTTTGATTGGCGAAATCCTATGTGGTGAGTCTTCCCACTTGCAAACAGCCAGTGAAAGTAGTTCCTTCGAAGTACTAACGTTTGATCAGGTATTCCATGGGGAGTTTTCCAGACACTCACTACTGCCTATGCGTCCGAAGTCAGCCCCGTTGTTCTTCGGCCATACCTAACGACCTACGTCAACTTATGCTGGGTGATGGGTCAATTCATCGCTTCTGGTGTCCTTCGAGCCTCTCTCCAGAGAACAGATGAATGGGCTTATAAAATCCCTTTCGCAGTTCAATGGGTGTGGCCAGTTCCTCTCCTTGTTGGATGCTTTCTCGCACCGGAGTCTCCCTGGTGGGAAGTCAGGAGAGGCAACCGAGAGGGAGCCAAGCGTGCACTTGAGCGACTTACTTCTGCCAGCAACCCCCATTACACCGTCGAAGAAACACTGGATATGATTGAGCAAACCAACGAACTTGAAAAGTCATTGTCCGAAGGTACTAGTTACTGGGATTGCTTCAAGGGGGTCGATCGCCGCCGCACTGAAATCGTCTGTGGCGTCTGGCTGGTGCAGACCCTCTGCGGAACGAATGTCATGGGCTACTCGACGTATTTCCTCAAACAGGCTGGTCTCCCAACTGTTCAGTCATTCAATATGTCTCTTGGACAACAGGCCCTCGGCGTCGTCGGTACTCTTCTCTCTTGGTTCCTCATCTCGCGGGCAGGCCGCCGTACTATTTATCTTACCGGAGTCTCGATTCTATGCGTTATTCTAATGATCGTTGGCTTCATCTCTCTTGCGCCCTCAAGCAATACTTCCGCAACTTGGGCTATTGGCGTCATGCTGCTCGTCTTCACATTCATCTACGATTTTACAGTCGGTCCCGTCTGCTACTCCCTCGTCTCCGAGATATCTTCTACTAGGCTGAAGACCAAAACCATCGTCCTCGCAAGAATCGGTTATAACATCAGCAACACCGTCATCAATGTCCTGACCAACTACCAACTTAATCCGACGGCCTGGGCATGGGGTGCAAAGACAGCCTTCTTTTGGGGCTGTACATGCTTCTGCTGTGTCGTATGGGTCTTCTTCCGCCTGCCTGAGCCTAAGGGCCGCACATATGCAGAGATCGATATACTGTTCCAGAATGGTGTTTCCCCTAGGAAGTTCAAGACGACGGAGGTCGATACCTTCCATACTGGTCATTCCTCGGCACTCGAGAAGTCTGTATCAACCGCATAAGATATCAAATAACAGGGGGACAATATTCTGTAATATAGCACAACATATTTCACAGGCGGAGCGATTACTAAAAAACACTAAAATTAACAATTATTATTACTATCAGTACACTTCCATTTATAATGACCCATATTTAACTATAATTGACTGTTATTCCCCTTGGACGTGCGGGCACTATGCCCGTATTATTACATAGGCCACGGCGCCGTTGCCAGCCCTTAGAACCCACCTGCCAAGCAGATTCAGCGAAGTAATTATGATGTAACTAATAGCATTCTAGAAGACAATTTTTTGTATTCCTAGCTCCATAGCATGTTGTGCCCCTCTTTGCCGAGCGCTATCGTGGCTTCATCTTCGTTATTCTCCTTGCCAGCCATTGTGACCGTCTCTGCGCCCTATGTCGGAAATATTCCAAGAATTTTGAAATGGGGTTTATTAAAGTCGAATGTCGACTAAACCGCCTTTGATGGTGCTGAGGCGGAGGGTAGTTGTTGTCGGCTCACAGGTCGGGGCGGCCATATGGATCCGGCCATGTAGATCAGCAAAGGTGCTGCGGGCCAAAGAAGCCGTGAAACAGGCCGTCAAGCCTGAACAACTCAAAGTGCAGGTTATCGACGTTCGAATATAAGTCGGATGACAACGGCGAATCCTTCGATCGATAATCGTCGGTTTGTAGCGTTTCAAAATATGGAGTCCCCGTCCTCCATCGAGTAAGTATATTCTCTCTTGACGTATTAAAGAGATGCTCTTTTCTCCTGGCGATCTTCGTCTTGCGAAACTCGTGCTCTGTTATTTCGTTCACCTGTCTTTGTTATTTCGTTCACTTGTTTCGAAAGGAGTCGGGCTTCATCCCATCATGAGCATTGACGTAGACGCCTATCGTGTACCACAGCCGAAGTTTGGAGGAAAGCTTATGCAGCTAGTAACGATAAGTATGATAGAGAGACGGCATAGGCCCATGACATTCGTCAGCAAAATTTGCTATAGCACCCACGATCGTTGTACCGAAATATTAGCTCATGGAAGGCTGACGGAATGAATGGTCTTCCATATCGTGACCGGTCCACCCTTCACCTTCGCCAGGGCTGAATTTTTCGGACGGCGAAGCTGGATTCTCCAAGAAAGATGCCAAAGGCAAGGACCACGTTAAGGGATTCAGAAAGTTCGGCAGAACTTGGGAAATCTTTTCTTGGAGGAGAGGCAGAAACCTATCTTCTCCACCGCGCAACTTGGCTACCAAGGACAAAATATATGTCAAATAGTCTTTAGGCCCGAGGTCGGATATTGGAGGCTCTGGCGCAGAAGGAGGTGTATAAGCAATTACGTCGATAAGGACATAGGCTACATCGAATAGCTTTTCTACCTGTGAATGGCCCAGTTAATTATTTGTAATTCTGTGAGGAACGCTAGGTGGCTATACCAGGCCGATCCCGTGAATCTCCATGCTCTGTTGCGGTAGTCTGCAAGTCGAAATCGTGAGATCTCGTGCGATTTGGATCGGGTACTGGAAATTTAATGATTCGTGACTCGATACACTGGACAGAAATCCAAGTTTGTTGGAGAGTTGCCACACAATTAGCCGCAGCCATTGCTGAGTAACAAGCAGGTTCACCATCTGGATATCCGTGATATCAAGAGACGCCGAGGCAGAGTTTCTCACGTGCTCATCAAGGCTCACGAGCCAGTCAACGGAACACGCAGAAAGTGTACCATTCCATAGGCCCAGAAATAATTCGTCAAAGGGACGAAAGAGGTTGACGAGATGCACGAATCCGGAGGCAGCAGTCTCTTTGCCGAGCTCTGCTATATCAGGACTTGACGAGGATAGAAGTAGGGTTAGTGGTCGGTGTTTGCGTATCGAATAAGGTCTATTGAACGTATCAGCACTGGTTTAAACGTCAGCGATCCTATCATGTGTACCGTTCCGTGATTAAAAGCAACCAAAAGAGTTGGTTTGAAGCTAGAGAGCCCTGAGCATTCCCTTCTGGAATGCCAGCCATATAAAGTGTCGTCGCCTCTCGCAGAAAGAACCACGCCTTATTCTGATCCTTAAGTGACCGATATGACCCATAAAGTAGAAACGAGGTTACTACAGCCTGAATTGAGGGTTGTATTAGAGGATTGGCACTTCTTCGAGCTTCAAGTGCTTCATTAATTAAAGCCTGTCCGTAGCCAACATCTGACTGTAATAGACTTCCATCAGGGTTTGATGAGGTATGATGGACACTTCCCGTTTGAATAATAATAAAGGCACAAAATGATACAATAAGGTAATAAGTCTCAGTGGTAGTGCTCATAATATCTCCCGAATAGTCCAGCATCTCACGTTGCAAAATCGGCAGCGTAGAGTAGAAATCGGCGAAAAAGAAATTGCTGCATGCATCAATCGTGTCCGATGATAGCAGACCCGGCGTTCGGTGATATTCTGGCGATCTTGGGGGCCCTGCATTTTTATCTCGCTGGGCTATACTACCGTGTATATTCCCAATTTGAGAAGCTCGTAGCGCTGAGATAACATTCGCGCTCCTTCCTTGTCGCCCTTTTGGCTGGGGCCTGGTAAGGTATGTACATTGCAGAGATGAGTGCGTACAGGCAGAGCATGGCTTGTTGCCATCGCATTTTATCTTCCGACGACTACAGGCGTCACAGGCATGTTTCTGTGGTCGCATATTGAATGGCAGTTTGCCATTGGCAAAGAATAAATTGCGGATTGGATCAGAAGATGCGGAGGTTGGAAAGCTGTAATGAAGTGGATCTCTTGGCGAATAAGGTGGTAGTGGTCACGTTATCACCATCGGGTTGTATGGGGCAAAAACGTCAATGCTAAATGTGCTGTATTCTTTCCACTAATGATGAAGCTTACTCTCAAGAGGTCCTAGGAGACTGTTGTTCTAACTCCAAGATCAAGGATTATCTTTTGTCCACTACATTAGACGCAACAAGCATTCTCAAAAGACTAAATTAGTGCTGGTTGACACTCAACCTAGCTCGGGCGAATGCTGTCCGTAATTAGCTTCGTATTACTTCTGAAATAATGGCGATCACTTTTCTAGTTTTGACTTCTAGTAGTTCCTTCCTAGCCGGAAAGTATTTCACCGTCTCTTTTCAGTATGAATCCTACGGGGAAGCGGGGTATATCCGATCGGTATATCCGATCCGTTCACATTTGCAGTTAGACTATAGCTTTTTTAAACGGCAGCACAATGTCTACTAAAATTATTGACCGTACACAACTCACATCTCTACGTCTATCCCCCTTTTTGCTTTACTACCGATGTTAGTTTTCTAACACTCCCCCGTAGCGCTTCCCCCAACGCAAGGTGTGCCAGTGCAATTAAATCCGCTCGGGTTCGCAACATTGCCGCACAGGTACTCCGCAGCAGGAGCGCCGCTGGTAAGGTGCAACCCAACATTGACCATAGTGATATTTGTGCAGGGCGCCACGGCGCTGCATTGCAGACTCGCCACCCTCGCTGACTTGCTATCGCCGTAGAGGCCGTCGATCTCCACGTTTCGGATCTGGAACTCAGAGTTGGTGCAGTTGCCCACACCCGGAGCACCGGAAAATCGAGTACACTGCGAGATGGCAAAGGCGGCACCCCGGAGGCCGGTTGTGGTCAGGTTTTTAAGCGTCATGCCGGATGCGACTGGGAGGTCGATGCGTTAGTAGTGCTTTCCAAATAGAACGTGGGCCCGAGAAAGAAGGTATAGAAACTTACACCCGAGACCACCGCCGCCTCCATTAGGTGGGTAGCCGTTCTGGTCGGCTGTCCAGGTCTTGATATAGAACTATGATGTTGTGTTAGAAGTTTCATTCCACATGTGTCTAGATATTAGTCGTTGGAACTCACAGCATGAAGTGTGTTGACGTATTCGATGTTCTCGGCCGTAACTCTCTCAATGGTCTCATATTGGCCATTGTACTGCCCAATGCTTCCCATCGCGATGCCCAAGCCGTTGTGGAACTTGCAGTTCTTGATGGTGATATCGGTGCTGTTGGCCTTCATCGACAAACTGTCGTCTCCGTTGTAAACGGTCCAGTTGTTAAACGTAATGTGAGACGACCGGATGGTATCCGCTCCGTCGGTGTTGGCTGTGTGGCAATATAGTCAGTAAATTGTTTCAGCTGCTCTTGATAGGCAAACTCACAGCTCTGTGCCCAGTTTCCAGTGTTGTTAACAAGAATGCTGTCAAGCAGGACATTGTGGGAGTAGATGATAGACATAGTCCTAGAGCAAATAATGTTAGTACAATGACGCTACACTTTCAATTCTTTGTCCCATTGCACCACTAGGGATAGAATTCGGCTAGTTACATACCACATCTGGCTCCTTAGGAATGTGAGACCTTTAACGACCGAGTTGGTGAGGTTACCGAAGGTCACAGCATGTGGCCGGCCGGGATAGTTGGAAGTGTTCGGCTGCTGTCTGATCCATTGGTACCAGTAATCGCCATTACCATCAAACGTTCCTGTCCCATGGCCATTGATGCGAACATTATCACCGCCAATTATCAATGCGGTAGACTGGTTCTGGTACCCGACATCCATCGAGTTTTTGAGCCAGTATTGGATATCAGTACTCCACTAAGTGAGAAAGATGTCAGCAATCTGGTGCTTCAAGGTCGTATCAAGCCCCTTGGGAAGAAATACCAGAAGAGTGCCGTAGATATCAACGTCAACATCCTTGAGCCAGTCAATGTTCATGACCGAGTTGACGTAGTAATTGGTCGGCTCAAAAACGACCCTCCCCTTATGACCACACTTCTTGAACGCCTTCAGAATTGCCGGCGCATCGTCAGTAGCATTGCTGCCGCCGCTTTTGACCACACAACTCTTTCTGTGCTCCTTATCTTTGTTAGCTACTGAGCCGGATACGGCCAGTAGCAGGGTTAGCACAGTTGGGATGGATGACGACCACATTTTCGAAGGCGTGCTGTTCTTGCAAAACTACTGTCGAAGCGAAGTAACTGAGAAGGGTAGGGCTACGGCAAACTTAACTGTGGATGTCTCCTATTTATATTATACGACGTCCCCTGAATAAAAAATAGTATATTGCGGCTCTCCACGCCATTTCCTTGTCCGACCTGACCTGCATAGCGATCTCCTGGGGGTCGCAGGCAGGGACCTGATTTTACACGAATCAAAAAAGACAATTGCATCGCTTCGACAAAGAAGGTGCATCAGCCCTCTCGAGATCGTCAATCTTCGGCGTCGTCTAGACCGAGATGATCGTGCGGGGTCCGGATAGAAGGGGTGGCAGCCCCTGTGGACTGTTGGTCCGAGCTGCGGGGTTGCGGGGGTTGGGGTTGAATTTGGGTTTGGGTTTGCGGGTTACCGCGTTGCGGGGTTGCCGCGTTCCAAGGAAATGCATGGCTGACTTTACATATACTGAGTCCCACCACTAGAAGCCAAGTTTAAACTCGCGGCCTTCCGCCATCGCTTGCACGTTAGCCTTGGCTATGTAAAATGGCGCTCGCACATATTTCATTTATTAAACAGCTCCACTGCAATCCTCTAGCGATGTAACTCGTCGATGTCGGACGAGATACTAACGAAATAAAGGACTCTACCTCGGGAAACCTTTCCCGAGCTCGTATAACCTGAGCAAGAGCCGTTGGAGAATAAAAAGTATCTAGATAAATTGAAAGACGTGGCGCTTCGCTCTGTGTCCGGTCTCCTGACGATTCGAAAGCGCCCTTTCTGGTTATAGGGAATATAGGCAGTGTCTGCTTTATTGTCTGGATATGTTTACCAGGCTTTTAGTTCCGTTTACAATTATTTTCGAAGACTTTAGATATAAATCATTCTGTTTCATTGCCATGAGGCTAGTATAGGACATAATCTTAATTCAATGAGATCATTTTTCCGGCGAGAATTCCATCTCGCACCAATACCCAATGCAACGCGTACACTTTTTGGCCATCCCAGCCGCTCCCTCTTTAAACATCCCCCAGGCTCAACTCCTAAGCCACCTAAGCCGCTCCACCACGTCCTCCAATCTCGCCAATCTGCGCGGCATCGACCCCGATCTCCGGCAACGGCCTGCCCCTCTCCGACGGCTCGCTAATAAACTTAATCATAGCCAAATACCTCAAGAACCGTCCAATATCCTCTCTCCCGATACCATATCCAACACCCTCATCCACACCAGTCCAGCGGTCCGCGTCAGCCTTCAGCACAGCAACTGCATTCCGATCGTCCAGCTCCGGCGCCCTAGTCGTGGCTGGCAGGTCATCCATGCAGAAATGGTACAGCGGCATTAGCGCGTGTTGCTCGAGATCCTTCTCCAGCGTGCCGGCGGACACGAACTTCTCGAGCTCCGACTTCCATTCCGCGTAGCTGACCTCGGGGGTCTTGTAGCCGTAGTACTCGAGGATGGAGAGGTACTCGCTCATGCGTAGGCGGGGGTGAGCCGTGACATGGACGACGTGGACGCCGTTTGGTACGGGGTTGAATGCGGCAGCAACGACGACGCGCGCGACGTGGTTGACGGGCACGGCGTTGACGGTGTTGATGATGTGAGGACGTGCGGACAGCTGAATGCAGCCCTTGAGCATACGCACCAGGAAATCATCGATGTTGCAGACACCAGTCTCGGAGTCACCCAGGATGTAACCTGGGCGGACAACAGAGCCGGAAAGACCGCGCTTTCCTGCCTCGCGGACAAGCTGCTCAGACACCCACTTCGTTTGTCCGTATCCGGTGCCCAGGCCAGTCTTGCTGCCCATCATGTCATCGGACTCAAGTATGGCCCCTTGGCCTGTGCGGGTCATATCGTCGGAGAGCTTGATGTAGGTATCCGTGTCGAGAACACTGGTGGAGCTGACGAAGGAGAACTGCTTGGGCTTGCCTTCGTTGCAGAGCCTCAGCGCATCAACGGTCGAGATGACATTCGCAGCCATCATATCTTGGTATCTCTTCACCCAGTGGACAGTGGCACCGTTGTGGATAACGACATCGACCTCATCTGCTAGAGTCTTCCAGGATGCATCATCAATGCCAAGCTGGGGCTGGGCGAGGTCACCGACAACGCAGCTGAGCCTCGACGCCCACTCATCCCTCCACAGGCCGTAGCCGCGAAGCGAGCGCTGCAGACGATCAAGAGCACCTGCCAAATCCTTAGCACCTCGTACGTGTGCGACGAGCTTGACGCTGCGGCGTGTACGCGTGAGAATATCCTTGACTAGGTAGGAGCCCAAGAAACCAGTAGCTCCTGTGAGGAAGACTGTAATGTTCTCCGAATCAGCAAGTGCTTGTGGATCTGCGGTCTGGAATTTGGCGGGCAAGTTGTTTATCAGCTCCTCCAGGGACCTAGAGTAAGCAAGGTCGGTCTCTTCGGCCGCTGCGACTTTGCCGCTGCGAGCCTCTTCAATCTTCTTGTCCACCTCGGCACTGAACTGAGACAGGGTAGGGAACTTGTAGAGACTGTTAATAGACACCTCCGCGCCCATCTCCTTTCGGACGTTCAACAAGAACTGCTGTGCGAGAAGACTGTGTCCGCCCAGGTCGAAGAAGCCATTGTCGCGTCTGATCGTCTTCGGGTTGAAACCGCGAATGAGATCAGCCCATTTCTGGGCTACTGTCCGTTCAGTCTCTGTAAGAGACTCCCAGTTCTTCAAGTCCTCCTCAGACGCGTCTTCAGTGCGCTCTGCCACATCGGGGAACGGAAGGTTCGGCTTATCAACCTTGCCGTTCGGGTTCAACGGAAGCTTGTTGAGAACGATGTAAATCGTAGGGACTGCGTATGCCGGCAGGCGAGCCTTCAAATGGTCCCACACTTCGGTCGTCATTCTCCTGAACTTCTTGGCGTAGACAATCACGGTTCCCATCTCAGTTCCTTCGTCTTCGATATCCTCCACTCCTGATGCAGCTAACCAACGGCGCCACTCTGCCAACTCTGGCACGATATAGCTGACCAGTGTTGGCTCTTCGTTACGATCCCTTCGAACAAGCGTCTTGCAATCCCGGATCAAGGCGTTCTGGCTCAAGTTGCTGTCGATATCGTTCAGCTCAATACGGAAGCCACGAATCTTGACCTGGTCATCTGCACGACCTGTACACTCAACATCACCCGACTCCATGTACCGTCCGAGATCACCTGTGCGGTAAAGCCTATCTCTAGGCCCCTTGTAATATTGCCTCCACGGCTCATCCTTGCTTATTTTCTTGTCCTCCTCCACCCACTTCTCGTTGTCAACGAACCAGTTCATCAAGAACCTCGTCTCATTCAGAGCTGGATCCCCCAAATAGCCTTCGGCCAGACCGGCCGCGCGGACGTATAGCTCACCAACCTCGCCAACCCCACAAAGCTTATTTCGGTCTTCCCTGTTCACAACCAGGAGCTGGACATTCTCCATGCCTTTTCCAGCTGGGACAGTATCCTTGAGCTTCTCTAAGCAATCCGCATCCTTCGCGCGACTCGGAAGTTCATAGTAGCTGACTGCTCTCTGGGTCTCGGTGGTTCCATACATGTTGATGATGTTGGCATTAATAGCAAGTCGTCTGAGGGCGCGGCAGTCCCTGATCGTCAACACATCACCAACGAAGAAGACACGCTCCAAGGACGGGAACTCTGCCGTTGCACCTCCAACTAGAATCTGACCCATGGCTGGGGTGAGATGAGTAACCGTAGGCTTGTGTTCGCGCATCCACTCGGCGAGCTTCTCGTGCTGGATATCTTCCCTTGACGGGACCAGCAATTGTGCACCCAGGAATAGCGGTGTGAAGATATCGCGCTGAATCGGGTCGTGAGCCAAACCAGAAAGCAGAGTAAACTTGCTCTCCGATGAAAGCTGGAAGCGCTCCGCCATCCAGCCAAAGTATCTAGTCAAACTGTAATGGCGACCAAGGACGCCCTTGGGGCGGCCTTCGCTTCCCGAGGTAAATGATAGTGTCGGGTTCGAATCCGGGCCCACGATCACATCAGGCGGCGTCGACGCATGCTCTCTAACGTTATGGAATACATCCTTGCCGTCGACTTCACCTCCAGACAGAGTTCCATCGTCAAGAAGACGCAGATCAGGAACCACAGTCTTGAGGTTAAGCTGCTCGTCGATATACTTCTGCACCACCGGGGCAAGCGGTCCATTCTCGTCCGTCGCGCTACCAATCTTGATCAGCGCACGCGGCTGCGAGACCTCGAGGTAAATCTGCTGCCTCGCCGGCGGGTATGCCGGGTCCAGGACCGCCATTGTCGCTCCAGCGGTCAAGGTGCCCATCAAACTAATGACGAGGTCGACGGACCGGTGGGCCCAGATCATGACGACGTCGCCATTTGTGACGCCCGCCTCGCGGAGGTAGCGCGCGGTGATATTCGAGGCCTCGTAGATCTGGCGGTAGGTGAAGCGCCTCTCGGGGCTGGTGGATGACTTCGTCTCGAACACGCAGGTTCGGTCTGGGTGTGACTCAGCGGCTGCGCGGAAGCGCTCGTGGATTGAGCCGACATAACCAGACCAGTCGAGGTCGATGGTCGGATCGGGTAATTGATCCATAGGGGCGGTGGTATCCCTATACTATTTTGTTGATTTCGGAGGTTGAGAAGGTGAATATGGTGAGTCAATGAGGAGGGAAAGAATTACAATGTTGAGGTTTCGTTAATAAATTTTGGGCAGGGCTCTCCGACAGCGGGAGGGGTCGAAAGTTGCGACGCTAAAACCCAACGCGGGGTGATGTCACACAGACATCGTCCCACTCATATCGATACACGTCCCCAGTGTACTTGAGCTAAACCACTTATTAACTACACAAATACACAAAATGTGAATATAACCATTATAATTATATTTACAACCTTCAATCAGTCTCTACTTGTCACTAATCCGACTCATATAGGACAATCACTCGCAAGCGTGAGCAACGATCTAGATTAAAGGGCGTGCAGGGGCAGGGATAACCAACTGGTGCCTACGACCCCTCCTCGTTACCCCGCCATACCACATATGAGAAGTTATATATCCTTCTCAACTCTAAATTTTCTGTCTCCGTACCATCTCAAGAACCCTTCTTGACTTCCATCTCATCTCAATATTCACTCTCCAAAATGGCCTGCTGCACCCTCCCCTCCATCCACCCCCACACCCCCCTCGGCACCATCCTCTCCATCTCCGGCACATCCACCTACCTCACCCTCCCCCCCAACACCCCCACCGCCACCCCTCACCCCCGCGCCCTCCTCTACCTCACAGAAGGCTACGGCACTCTCCTCCCCAACTCCCAGCTCCTCGCCGACCACCTCTCCCTCCTCCTCAACTGCCCGGTGATCATGCCCGACCAATTCCGCAACGAGCCCTTTCCCATGGTGAAGCCGCCCGGCTGGGACGACGAAGCCGCGTTCATAAGGCTGCAAACAGATCACCATCCCGGGACTGTGGATCCCATGCTCGAGAAGGTGTTGGAGTGGATGCAGCGCCCTGTGGGTCATGCTGAGGGAGGTCTGGGGGGCGTGGTGAGGGTGGGCGCGATTGGGTATTGTTTTGGTGGGAGGTATGTTATGCGTTTGCTTGCGGAGGGGAAGATCGAGGCGGGCGTGGTGAATCATCCGAGCTTTTTCACGCTGGATGAGGTGTCGGCGTTGGGGCGGCCGGCTGGGGGTAAGGAGGAGGGAGAAGGGGGTGGGAAAGTCAAGGTGTGGAAACCACTCGCTATCTTTGCGGCGGAGGAGGATGATATTCTGCCCGAGGGGAAGAGGAGAGCTACGGAGGATAGGCTGAAGGAAGGTGGGGTGACGTGGGTGTGTACCACATATGCGGGGACTCTCCATGGTTTCAGGTATGCCCCCTTCAGCGCCCCCTTCAGCGCGTGAGAAAGTAACAAAGAACAGCGTGCGCGGAGATCTCAATGATCCGGTTGTCAAATTCGCGAGGGACAGTGCGTTAGACGGGGCAGTCAAGTGGTTCAATGAGTATCTTCCCTCGTCTTAAATTCAGGAGTAAGGCGAGAGTGGGTGACTTAAGACTCAAGCGCTCTGTTCTGGCGCCAGCAACTATGGTGGCATCCGCTCTTTATAATCATAACCAATGCACGCTCGCCAAGAGCGTTACGCATACTTTCCAAAACTCAAGCAACTTTCCAGTTTTCGCACACAAATCCTCAACCCTTGGAAAGTGTCATGTACTTTTCCCCCCCGAACCCCTTTTCGCGTCCTTTGGAAATCCGCTCTCTGGTATTCCTGGGCCCAAAATGACCCTGCGGTCCCAATATATATATATCCTTAAATTTTACCCATCCGTCGTAGCCTATATGGCAGTTTTCTCATCGCCCCAGTATTATTACAGCCAACCTGCAACGATTGTAACCGTCCGTTGTCACGGTTGTCCAGACTATTTTATCAGTCGTTATCGTCGATATTACCGTCTGTCTTGGCTCCGCTATTTCCAAGAGTCTTCGCATCTTGTTGCCGCTGCATCTTAGCCAATACTACACGTCCATCGTAACCGAAACTGCAACCGCTTCCAATTGGAACATATACCCATGTGGCTCTCTCCCTTGAGATAAGGGCTGAATGCTAAATCTGGCACACTGCGGAATAAAAATCTTCCAGGATCAGCACTCTGATGTATCCCACCTGCTGTCCAGATTGCCCCAGAGGCTTATGATGGCCTGTATTCGTTGGGATCTTGCATCAGGAATCCTTCGGGGCCAAACCATTGCTGGTGAGAATGGGACGGTGCGTTGTGATGCTCTGTCCCTGTTGTATACGCACTGATATAATTAGGCTGTATCCACTCTGGACTGTTGTTGCTGTCTACCAGAGTCAAGTCCGAAGGCGTTGATTTATTCGACTTGTCATCTTCGAGGTTGAGAGAGCCAAAAAGGACCTTCATATCACGCAGATCTTCCGTCACCTCGTCCCGCGGCGTTGACGTGCGCTCCTCGACGAAGCTACGGATCGAGCGGATAGTAGGTGGGTAGTTCTCGCCATTCGGGAGCCACCATTCCATGCATGTCGGGTCCTGGAATAGCTCAGAAATGCGCTCGCGGAAGGTAACGGGATAGATGTATCTATCAGAAGTCAGTGTCCATTTTCTCATGAGTGCAGGGTTGTCCTACCCATTCGATTCCACCACCGTGAATTTCCTCCGCAGCCAGTTCATGTGGCGTTGGTCGCGGGGAAGTGCGATGGCTGCGATCCCTAGACTAGCCAGGCACGACAGGATGGCACCCTTGGGGCTTCGTGGCCAGTATTCTACGGCTTCGAACATCTGGCAGATTTGGAATGCGGGAATAGCTACCTCCTCGTCCTTCGTCTGGATTTGGAGAATTTGGGCGGTTTGTACCAGTCGCATCAGGTCCAGCGCATATATATCGAGCTTGCAAATGTTGATGGGCCAGAGGACGCCCTCCTGGATAAGTCCTGGTTCGTAGGGGTTCACAATATCTTCTGGGTCCAGGGGTCGTGCACCAGTGAAATCTGTGACTTTGTATCTCGAATCGTGAAGCGCCGGATCCATGCTGGGTATGAACTCCCGGATCTTTTTTGCGATCGCCTCGTTCTCAAAATTGAATTGCTCAATGCTGATCTCGCCTTTGCTTATTTTCGCAAACAGGACCGACATCTCCATAGCTATGATGTTGATTTTTGAAGACGTCTCATCGATTTTCCATAGAATATTGTCTGGCTCAGTCTGCACTTTGTGGGTGTAGAATTGCAGCTTGACATCAAACCATTCTTGGGAAAGCACGGTTTTGAAGCCGCCTATAAGGCCCGCGAAAATGTCGAATCGGGCATACCAGCCCAGCAGCACCCGGTTGAGGTCCGTCTCCATGGCGGTTTGAGGCGTCAAGAGGCTGGTCAAAATAGAATATGCTGCTTTTTGGTGGCTCAGAAGATTAACCCAGTCTCCTAGATATTCCTACTCATCAGTTAGCCTTGTTTTCTTCTCAGGGACAGAGTGACAGTAATCATTACTTCTATGGTGGCGAGTTGCAAAATGGAATACATCGTATCAACATTTCTCCCTTCGCCTCTCCTCAGTGACTTCAATAGAAGCTGAACAGATTTGTTGTAATATTGTAGGAAGTCCTGTATCTTTCCTTCTGGATTGTGGAGCGTGCGCTGAAACGCGGAAAATCCAACAACAGCATACAACAGCGACTTATTCTGTAGTGCTGCTTCTAAAAATGTCGTGTGAAAGAAATTCCCTGCATCCTTCTTGAAATAATAGTGGTGATGCGTGACATTCGCGACGAAATATTCGAGATAGAACTGTAGATCGCGGGGCAGTCCCGACCAGTCAGGCTTGCCTCCATCAGTGACTGGGGGGAGACGAGAAGGCTTTGCCAGCCTCTGATCAGCTTTATGTAGGTGAGCATTATATCCTATGGATCCTTCAGTGGACGGGGAGGGCGAACTGCCTTTATCTTGGACCAGAGATGGCGTCTCTGAGCTTAAACGGCTTTGATTTTGTTGTTGTAATGTATGGGTTGAATTAGCGAGTGAGTTCATGCCTTGATTTGTATCAAATGGGTCCTCGTCTTCGTCCGGGATGGACTCGAGGCGGTCTACATCAACCTCGTCATCATATTCGTCAGATGGCGGGGTTAGACTTGAGTGGCCAGACTTTGAGCTGCCGGCGCCGCCAGACTTTGATGGTGTTGTTTCCGGATACGAACATTCTCTCGAGCCTTTCTTACATCCTGGACAGTTCAGCTTCCAATTCCTAAGTGGTGAGTCCCTATCAACTTACTCTCGCATGTGGGGCGGCCTTCGTCGCACTACATATGGTCAGCATCAGACCCAGAGAATGGGATGAGTTCATACTTTTACACGTCTATTCCTACAGGTAAAGCATCCTGATCTCGTCCTCCTATGCTTCACATGGTCGGCTCCGGGCGCTGGTCGTCGTTGATGTCGCCCCGGCTTCGCCCCGGTCATCTCCACGCTCTGCATCCAGGAAGATGGTATAGGTCGTCCTACGTGTGGACTGGCCGAACTGGACTTGGGGGACCGGTAGGTCTGGCTTGGCGCGCGTTCGAGCGTTAATCCAAGCTCCTCTAGTATCCGCGGATATCGTACTCTAGAAGTTGCAGTTGATAGCTCTGATCATTGACTTCTCGGCCACTTCAAACGGGATAGATAGGACTGTATAGTCCCGCATGAACGTCTAGTTCGTTGGAGAGAGTATCAAATTCGTGTGGTATGCGCCTCGATGTAGTGGGAAATTGAAGAAGCAGATGGCAGTGTGTACGTAGATGAGCGCCGACGGGATCGAGTTTGGATGAATGCGGGGTGATTATAACGAGTGACAGCACAGCGAGACTTCTAAACCGGTGGTAAATGTATGATCACTGTCAGATATGCAACGAAAGTAAGGCAAGGCGTCGAGCGTTGCAAGAACAAAGCACACAGATGAGGCGCTGCAAGGTTTCTCAATGATATGGCGGCCGGTGACTCGAATGACGGCCCGATGCCGCAGTGCAGTGTAGATTGATTCGAGGCTTTACGGCGAAGCTGCGGACTGATCCGGAAGAAATTTGATATGTCTGCGCTTAGCCGCGAGGTTACAGCCGCGAGGTTGTAGTGATGTCCACACGGTATTTGTTCCCCGAAGGCAAGTCGAAGCGCGCTCGACAAGGACGCGGCCGTACCAGGGCTTCCAACAACTGATTGTGCGGGGTAACGGAGCAAAGTATATTTGTAATTGTAATGATAATTGCTCGTAGAGGACGGTTAGTTATTTCGACGCGACAGAAGTTTTTCGAACACAGGCGGGTTGCGACGGGGGTCAAGAAACCGGAGAGGTAGATTTCGATGGAGATAACGGGCGGGCGCCGCGCCGCGATTGACTCGGGAGAGCTTGGTTGAGGGTGCTAGCGCGATTGATTGGAATACAGGATTGAGCTGACTGCGTTAGCTTTGCGGCCAAACAGCAGAAGAGATGAATAGTACAATACAGTCGTTCCCAAGGGATCGGGTGTGGGAAATTGGGAGCAAACAGAGGTCGTCGAGATGCAGAGAAGAATAGGTAGAAGGTAGAATGTGTGGGAAATGTATTTCAAGGCGGCCCAAGGGTAGTTGAGTACTCCCGTGCAACAAGCAAACAGCACCAAAACCAAAGTTTAGCAATCAGAAGTAGCAACGGTAACGTCGTAGTAGGGCGACGATCAGATTGCGGGCTAGGGGGTCATGCCGTCAGCGGTGGGATTTTTATGGAAGGAGGGGAGGGGGAGGAGGAAGGAGGGGAGAGAGTGCACAAGCAGTGGAGGGGAGGGAAGGAGGAGGAGGGGAAGGGGGAAATTAATTTGGGTGGATGGAATTGGATCATGGTGCGCTGAGACTCACTGCAACTAGAGGATTATAAGTTACTTTTGGTAGTGGAGATGGGCAGATGTAGGAAGATGTGGACGCAACTCAACGCACCCACCTGCGCACGCACAAGCTACGGAACTATAAACCTAGCAAGCCACGAACAAACAAACCCGCAAATCCACAAAACCCACATGCCCAAGTTCCCCGTTTTATGATCACCGCCGTTGGGTATATTCCTCCCATCTGTCGATATGACTGGTAGCCCATCTAGTAGCCCACCGGCATCCACGTTGGGCACTTCAAGCAAACGTCCATGATAGGCGCATAATATCTCCGGCTCCAGCTACCACTGTTACAGTACAGTAGCAGTACAGCGATGTCCGGCTGGCTCCACTGCGGTTCAAGAACCAGGACCAACGACCAACGACCACTGGTCCCCTCGTACTCGTACGCATCACGTACGTATGTGCGACGAGTTACCCAGGCATACTTGCTTCATACATGGGCAAGCATACATGTCAAGCAAGCAACTGTGTTCCGCGGTGCGTCGTGTCGTGCATGGCCTGTGGGGGCGAGCGGAGAAAACCTCCTGCCCTCTCTGGTCGTCCGTGGCTCTCTGTGGCTTTCTGTGGCCCTCTCTTGCCCTCTCTGGCCCATGGTATTATGCAGGTTCCAAGCAGAAATGTGAGGTATCGTGGGTATTCCTCGGGCAAGTACTCTGCTCATTGCTGACGTAGAAAACAGTAACTATGGCCCAGAGTTCTCCTGGCAGCGCTCTAAAACTGACTTGGGCTTAGGGCCGTTGATGGATCAGTAACCCGGCACTCGAAACTTTTCGACAAATCAGCCTGATCCGTTGATTAGGGTTACATCACATGCCAATCACAGGGGACGTCAGAAAGGATACCAAGGGACAACGGGGGACAAATGGGGATCAAGGGACAAACTGCCACCAACAAGGGATCTGGCCGAATCTATAAGCTCCGGGCCGTATGGACGTTATGGAGTACGACGAACGACGTACAAAGTATGGTCCGCACACCTCTACACACCACCTCCTGTCGGCCGGTATGCTAGGATCGAGCTTAATCTCCGTCTTGTCGCCCTTCTCCTTGCATGGTTCCTCCCCCAGCGATCGCTCTGGCTTCTCCGCGATTCCGGAGCACGCCTACCCGGCGCTGTACTATACTATCCTGAGTCTGTGTAGTCACTTGTCAGTGTCAATGACAAGTAACTACAAAGAACAGTGGGCCCTCCCATCCATGTCCATCGCAGCACCTAATATAATATACAGATCAAGCGTTACAGTGGACATCATACGCTACGGGGCGACTGCGGCCGCATCCCAGGTTTCACTTCACAAAGAATTCTCTGCGAGACAAGCCAATATGTGATGCATTCCCCCATCCCATATCTATTATGGTATATACACAAAAAGGATAACTCCCCCCCCGCCAAATACGCCATCCGCGCAAGCCACTCGCACCGGCCCCTACTTCTCGTCCCCGAGACAGAGTCAGTACCAGCCCAAGCCTATTCGGGAAACGTAAGGCCGAGGCCCCCGATATCGAGATCCTGTCGATCCTGGGGTGGGGCGACACATCAGATGTGCCAGGGACTGACTGGAGCCGCATATGGGGATATCGAGAATTGCATCTCTCATGTGCATTGTATTGGAGTCGTTTTGTGGCTTCTTTGTGGCTTCTTCGTGCGTTCGATCACATGCACAAGCAGGTCCGTCTCTGGGACCAGTGCCACGTACCGGGCTTGCCAGTACGTCGTCAAGACGTCTGGTGTTTGGCAGGTTGCCAGGATATCGGAATCTTCCTTCTGCGCAGGCGGGCATTGAGTCCTTCCCGCTCGTTACTGCTCTGTATTGTTGGGGGTGCAGGGGCAAGTTTACCTTGAACCGCCTTTGGTGCCAATGAATGGGCCACTAAAGGTGTCCCTCCATTCACGGGCAGTCAGTATTGAAGGCATTGTTGCGTGCTGTCCCATGTCAGGTGATTTGTTACATGGTAGAGTAGAGTACATCAACCCATCTCTGACCTCTTTCTCCGTCGTCAACAACGGCAGCGAGATTCGAGTGTGTAAGTTGGGTAAGTTAAGGTGCTTTATAAAACACGTTACTTTAAAAATGCAGCCGTGGAATTTCTTCTCTATTTATTGTATGTTCTTGACGCTCTATGTCCTTTTCCCACCTACCTCATACTCAATCTTGTTCGTGCATCTCCCTCGATATTGCGTGGGGTTCTCTGCTGTGTGGACTGTGGCTGTTGTGTGGGGTGCTCCTGTTGCGTGGTGCATATTAACAAAATTATTCTTGAACCCAGCGAGCATTTTCAATAACGTAGGCGAGTGCCCGTTAGAAATGTGCTGCTTCCACTCATGCACGCATCTGCGTGTCACGTCTCGCGTCTCGCAGGATGAGGCTAGGATGCTGTTATACCTATGATTGGCGGTACTGCGATCCTTCACGAGGGACATAAAGCGTTGATCAACAACTGCCCCAATCCCTTCAATATTTCTCTCCTTCTTACTATTAAATCTGAAGACAACATCGTACACATTTTGATATCACACGATCGCGATCGTCGGTCTGGTCGTTGCTCGAACCCATATGGATCACGTTGATTTGTCGTCGTTGACCCTTGAACCACCCTCGCCCAGCCAGGGCAAGGCGAGGGTATCGACGCCTATAGTTGGTGACATCCTGTTCCCCGTAGGCAGGAGAAGGGATGTGGCAACAGATAAACCCTACATTGCACGGCCATCATCCCATAGGCATGGGGAGAACGCCGAGGCCAGATTTGCTTGCCCGTTTCACAAACATGATCCTAATTCGTTCAATGTGCTGTTCGAGCACTGTGGTGGGTCGTCTTTTACAGGTATTACCAATATATTGTAATGATAAAATAACACTGTTTGCGCTTCATTAAAGACTTACTTACATGGAATTAGGGAACACATTCGTTGTATGCACTCTGATGAGCTGTTTGTTTGCCGAGGGTGCAGCCAAACGTTTGATTCTGAACATGATTTGCAATCCCATCAAAAAGAACCAATGGCCTGTGGAAATGGTATCTACCCTCGGGCTATAACATCGTCAAGATTCGTGGCATTGATTAGGATGCGGAGGTTTCAAGGGACAGTGGAAGAACAATGGCAGGATATATACCAGCTGTTATTTCCAGATGATGATGGCAAAGTCTCGCCCTGTAAGCTAGTCTCTAAGAGATATTTCATCCCCTGAAATATATACAAAATCGAGATGATCTTGTATATTATAAGTTTTCCACTGATCAATTAGATCATGAATCAGAAAGCGGACCTTCGTTGGATGGAGCGCATACTTCACGATTCCCTAAGGATCTATCAATGGAAGATTTGGACAGTCCCCCAAATTATCATTCTCTCGAGGGTCATAGAATCTCACTTCCCGAAGACGGCAGCTCTTTTCGCAGAGATCCGCGCTCCCCAGTCATATCCTCCCTACGAGCAGGCGACGGCGTCGGCGCAGAGCTCTCTCATACAAACTCTAGCAAAAGCCGTTCAAGCACCAGCGGGGAAAGCGCAGAATTATGTGAAGAGGATGAGACACAGTGCAGTGACTCCGATGACATAGATACTAGCTATAAGGCTTTGGATCCAGTTAAGCAGGCACTATTCGACAACTCAACAAGGCAATTTTGGGATTTTTACAATGGGTTATCTGCTCCCAATTGGGTCGTCTTATGGTCAAAGCATGCAACCTACAAGGGAGCTGCGTCTTCGTCGCAGGGAACCCAAGGGTCAACACGGACAGCTCCAGATTCTCGGACACCATCGGAATGCCCATCAAACACCGCATCATTGCTAGCACCAAAACGGAAGAAGAGAGATGACGACGATGAAGCTAGCAATAACGGAAACCCTTCAAAACGCTCCAGCCGTATTTTACCTCAGAAAGAAGGCTTAAATCTTGCTTGCCCTTTCCACAAGCACAAACCGTGGAAGTATAACCATGGCATCCTCCGATTCCGAACATGCTCTACTACTCCTTTCGATGCTATTTTCCGCTTGAAGTAAGTTAACGAATGGCCATTTTCGGCATGTCCTAATTTATGGCAGGGAACATCTCCGCAGGGTTCATCCGCCTCCTCTCCATTGCACTCGATGCTGGCTGTCCTTTTCCGATCAGAACAGCCTAGTAAACCATGGGCAAGCTGATATTTCCTGTCAAAGGAGACAACCAGTTTCTGTTGAGGGTTGGACTCCCGAAATGGACAAAAAGATAACAAAGCGCAAAGACGAAACAGACGGAGAACGTTGGGAGAGGATATATCGCGAACTCTTTGGTAGTACACTAACCACCGTGCCATCTCCATGTAAGTCATGCTTTGGGGATATCACGCCTATGAATAGTGAAACTGAGATGGTCACTTCAGAGCTAATAAGCAAACAGATTTTGTGCCTTACGACCTTGCATCTGCCAACGAGGCAGATTTGGAAACACTCTTGCAGCAAGAAGTCCCACGAATAGTGCTCAATTCGCTGAGCGAGCAAGTCAATAATATGGATATCCCCGATGCGGCACGAGCTCTCTTCGACCCGTCAACCCCTTACTTCCAATTTGAGAATTTGATAGGAAACGCCATTAGAGAAGTATTTACGATGTATAGGTCGGCCACAGCAACAGCGAATAACTCTACAGCACCTTCAACTACGACGCAACCTTCATCGGATAATGCGTCTATTGCTGACGACAGTAGTGTTGCTCAGTCTACTTGTTGGGAACGCACAACCGTGAATTCATCACGGAGTTCTCATCATCAGTCGGGTAGTTTTGAATCTTTACCGACAGTGGTACCGCCCGTGTTTCCAGATACCACGCAGCGATGGAGCGACCCAATGCACCCGATCGCGGCCGGAGGGCCTTCGTACTCAAGGAGCATGCATGAACAAGTTCCTCCACCTTCCGCCGAGTTAGTTTCACGCGCCTCGGAAACAACATCGAACATAGTCCATCCAAATCCCTCTGGCCGGATGCACAGTGCAGGGGAAGCCATGCAGCAGGGTGGCCAGCACAATGTGATGAATGGTTATGGGACCAGTATGGATGAGTATATGTTTGTTGATTTTGACCTTTTGGGAGGGTTCGATGCTGAGGCGTTTCCAAGCGTGCCATCTAATACTTATAGCGCTCCAACGCGGTCTTAATACCCATAGCATATTTGTTTATATACGTTTTGTCACAGATATTTGCGCTTGGTTGATATGATTGATATTGATATTGTCTAAAAAGAAGCACAACCATAGTCCCTTGCGTTCAGACATGGGTTCTTTGGTAATCCCTCGCCCGGCTCAACCAATGCCTGTTATGAGGAGCAGCAGAAGAAATAGTGCCCAGCTCAGCTCTCGTTGGGAATCGCATACCCCTATCCGATCCGCAATAATACAGCCCATAGGCAAACACCTCCGACGCCCCATCCGACGCCCTGGCCAAAGTTTCAACGTCCCAGATGCTTAGTAATATTCATCATAATAATCATAGCCATCTAAAACCTCATTGCAAAGCTGATCAGCATCCTGGTTCTGCTCCCTCGGGATCCAGCGAATCCTAACTTTCCCCAGCCTTTTGAGTTCGTCATGATAGCGAACAGCATCTTTGATGAGATCCTGGTTCTTAACTGGCCTGCCCGCCGCAGTGGTCCAGCCATTCTCAAGCCATTTGAACACGAACTCATTCATGCACCTAACTGCGTAATCGGAATCGGAGAAGATCTTGACGTCCAGCCTGGGAAATGTGTCCAGGTCTTCATGTTTGTGCAGGGCCTGCTTCAGAGCGATGATGATGGCTGTAATCTCAGCTCGTTGGTTTGTTGGGGCTGGGTCGTCAGGTAGGCGATACTTGTGACTCTGGAGTATCTGGTTTTTGCCCCTCTTGAACACTGCTGCCGCAGAGCCCTCTGCGCCTGAATACCCATTATTGCGACATGCACCGTCGACAAAGATCCTCATGATGTACACCATATCGACGATGTGGGCTGAAATGAGGGAGGCAGCGCGCCTTGATGAGCTTAGATCTTGAGGATCTATCAACCTCGATGAACGTGGATCTTATGAGGGCTCCAGCCTTTTTAGCACAGAACTATCAAGAGGTTTACAAATGTCCAGGAAAGGCTCTGGGTCTTAAACTCACAACACCCGTTTGCACCGCGGCACGACGCAGATGATTCTGTGGGTAACGAAGTTTATATTTCATGTTACAACTTACAAGGTATATAATTATATACCTTGTAAGTTGTAACATGAAATATAGGCGTTCATTTATTAGTATGTACAAAGCCACTCCCCTCCTACCAGGCAGATCTGCGATGAGGTTCCTCAAAGATCGTGCACGGGAATACCTCCAAACGCAGGTTCAGCTACAAGTCCTGTCTCTCTAATGCGCTAATGGGGCGTTCTTTCATAATGGCAGGAGCGTGCGTGTTCTGTCACAAAGAGCGCGTTTGTCGTGCAGCTTCATTCCGGGTGGTTGGTTCCTTGGTCCGTGGGCGATCCCTTGTAGATCCCGAAGGTTAGTGTTGTGGCGGTGGCATTGCCGGTCGGCTGTCCGATAGTGCTGGGAAGGTGCAAAGTATGGCGGAGAAAAGGATGGGGATTCAATATGCTGGGAACTATCATTTTTAAAATAATTATAGAATTCTTATAACCTGAGAGCTGGGTATTTATTTGCCTGCAAACCAAAACAATCTATCGCCATTGCGCCCTCATGCCGTTTCTAAATAATCCCAATCCTCAATTCGTAGAATCTTCACACTCTTTCCAGCCCATCGGGTTTCTGCAAATGCATTAAACAGCCCAGCAGGCCCCGTCCTTCCAATCGGAAGTCTTCCTAGGCGCTGTACTGCATTGCAGTTATCACATATCCCAAATGTGAGAACCACCCCTGCAGCAACAAAGGCTCCCTTACACGATAAATGCCACATGTGGATGATGGCACACTCTCTTGTGAAATAACTGCACTCGTCCGCGCAAGAATATGCAGCTCTTTGATGCATCTTTGTGGGTAATCCAGCTTTTCAACCAGGCCACGTCCAAATCTCGTTGGGTGATAGTTAGCTTCATCGGTGCCCCAGTCTCTCGACCTTTCTCTACCTCGCATATGGGTCAATAAGACGCACATGTCGCGACATCCGCTCAAGCTCCGACATCAACCGCTCTTTAGTATATCCCCCTCCAAATTCTTCCACGTATTCGATCATTTCCTTCTCCGCCTCAGCCTTTACTGACGGGTCATTGGTTCCGATCCAAGCAGCCTGGAAACACAGCATCATGTAACTAGCGCCAAGAGGTCTGAATCTCTTCCCGTCCTCTGCGAGAGCCATAATTCCGCTTGAAAATGAATTCAAATCAGATATGAGCTCCATGTCTTCAGTGTCGAGAGCGCTGAGGACACAGCCGAGGATGATACCAACGGTAAGGGCAAAATTGTAAAATCGCTGGACGAGATAATAAGTCTGGGCATCGGAAGCTATCCGTTTAATATCTTCGCCGGTGGGTATCATAGAGTGCATGTACTGCTCGTAAGACGTTATCCCGGCCTTCAATGTCTGGTAGTTAGTCCTTAATTCATCAACAGCCTTCATGTCACTGATTTCCCCTTCGAAGAAGTTGCCGTGCCGAATCATAGCCGTGACTTGCGAGACGTAACGCATCATCTTGCCTGGAAACGTGCCTTCATCGATATGGTTGTCGACGAGAGTCTTCCATTCCAAAGGAGTAAACTTAATTTTAGGATTGAAAAGTCCTTCGAAAATCTTGTCATCTAACTTAGCTAATGTCCAGAGCATTTCATACTGGGTATCTTACCACGGGCGCCCGTAGAGAGAGATGCAGTTTGGATTCAAATTCATCATTTGGGTCATAATATCTTCGTGCCTTCAGTATTTGTGCCGCGCCCTCGCAGTGGCCAGTCCAGCCCATATCATTCAGGCCATGGAAACCCTGAAAATGTTAATAGAGAGTTGTTTAGACTGAAGTCTATGTAGCTCACCTGGCATATAAGTAGCAGCATCACTGCACACAGTGTCTCTGATGAGCAGGCCTTGACAGGGTCGTCCAAATAAAATCGGAGAGTGCGAAGTGCTGCCGAGTATTTCACCAAGGCTTCGGGGGTAGCTCGTTTATACAAACAGTAACTCGAATGTGCTGCTGTCAATGCCTTGACAGCTGAATCCAATGCTTCGTTTCTCCCAAGACGCGCGGGAATATCTTGTAGAAATTCTCCATACCAATAAACAAGGTTGAACCTCACAGCAGTGGACGTCGTCATCGTACCAACAAATTCACTCGTCGCTAGGGTCAATGCACTGCTTGGAGTATGCGGCACTGTCTTTAGAACATCCATGATGTTAAAGCTCATAAAGCCCTTATTGCGGTGTGGAATTGCAATGCTGTTCCGTGTCCCATGCTCCTCCTTAAATTTGAACCTTTGCTGTCCCGCGCCAACACAGGCCATTTTTAGACGGGTGCATCGTGAGCACGACGGTTTCGCCTGGTCACACTATGGCCAGCTTCAGAAGATGTCTTTATGCGATATGGATGCAAGGCCTACCTTTTTCTTCTGTATGCGACAGCCATCGCAACCACGTCCTGACGGCACTCCTGGCATAATTGAAGAAAGACGTTCACCGTCATGAAAATACTACGTCGTCAAGCTCTCAATGTGGGGGATGCAGTGGTATGTGCCCGTGGGCAGCTCCTTGAGCACGCCGTATGAAGAGCACCCCAATTCTAGATTCGGACAACAGCAGCAGCCCGCTGAGGAATAGCGGGGAATCCCACAGGGGTTGGATACCACGTGAGATTATTAATCAAAAATTAATTGCTTAAGATATATAGCATCAAAAAGTGTATTAGAAGAGACGTTGAAAGAAGTTTAAATGGAACATTGATGGAAGTTCTGGCTACGGTAATTGCCACAGGGCTGAGCTGGACTTAGGCACCATCAGCTTAGTGTGGCTTAGCTGCCACCCAGCCCCAGGGGTGGTGGGGTAAAATCTTACGTCATCGGACATTGCTCGGGGTCCAAATTTGATATCAGAAGAAGCATTATTCAGGTATTTATTTTGCAGACAAATAACTCCTGGTATTCTAAGTATAAGCATGGCTAATATGCGAACGAATAAAACAAATGAAAAATCTAAATCTACACGGGTTTCAAACGGCTCTAACAAACTCGGTCTGGCTTTCCGGCTTTGTGGCAGCATCTGCCGCGGGAGGATATTCCTCTGGTCGCAGCCAGTATTGCTCGTGGTCCACATTTCCACTCATCCTTCCCCTGATATCAAACGGATCAACGAAAGTCATCCACGTAGTTCGGTGATCCTTCCACCCAGGGCCAACACGCTCGACCCCGTTGTAGTCAAGGTAGACCTTCGTATTGCGAGGCAAGAATCTTCCAGGATGCACAATGTTGAGCCAGTAAGTATATAGGACCATAGGAGCCGCTTCGAATACGTAGATGTACCATTCGTGTCTCAGGACAGCTTGGCAGGTTCCATCACAAGTCCCTGAAGATATGACGCTGAGATTGCTGAAGCTTTCAATAGCACGGAAGATGCAGCGAATCAAGACTAATGTCGAGGTGCCGTAAAGCATGATGCAGATAGTGCGCACCTTAGGCGTGAGCATTTTGGCGCGTGCGCAGCGGATGTGTACTAGAGCAACAAAACTCATGAACAGTAGCTCCACTACGCCCTGGAGCACGAGAGCGATGGAGATAAAGGTCTCTCCGTTTTTCAGCAGATCCATATCGCCGTTCGCCGCCGACAGTCGCACCGCACCTACAGCTGTCAGACTTTCAACTGCGGCACCCACGTAGATGAAAAAGTAAAGAACACGGCTCGGGTTGATAGGTGAATGCATTGGCGTGTAGTGCATGAGTCGACCAAGGATGTTGTATTCAGCCGCGGAGTATATCGGGGGACCGGCGAGGACAAGGCAAGTCTGGGCGATATAGAGTTTTATGTTTCCTGGATCGTAGGATGAGGTAATCCGCATTATCCATCCCGCGGTAAAGACAGTGCCGCCATAGAACATGAAAAACGTGACCCTCCAGAAATGGTAGTGGCTGCAAAGGTGGAAATGTTAGCTACTGTGATTTTGATAAAATGGAGCAACAGGGCGACTAACAAGTTTTGCCATGTATGCATGATCAAAGATATGCCAATCAAGGCAGCAAATACAGCTGGTAGAACATGGCTAGGATCGTATGCGTAATACGTTGCGATTTCTGTGCTGGACGACATCGTTGAGTGTCGTGCTTACACGGTGTTGTTGCTCTTGGTAATTGACAGAAGAAAAGGAGTGGTAAGAGAATGATCTGAAGACTGAGTATTGTTCTGCATTCATAGATCTGGGCGCTGTTGACAGTATATATATACTATTAACTCTAATGTGCCATTGCACCCAGCCCTGTCGGATTGGCCGACCTGATGATATCTAACTCGTCACTGCACGTCGATATTTGTAGGAGGCTGAGGCATAATCCAGATGACGGCGGCACATGGGGACAGAAAGGGTTAGTGTTCTGTGCGGTTAATACAAAGGCATACAACGTGGCTCTCCCACTCTGTCTTTCTCCTATACAGTTTGGCCCATACCTTCAATCATCAGGCAGTAACAATCTGGTGGCGCAGCATTGGCAGAGCCCCCGAGCCTCAGAGTCATTGGCCATCGATCTAGTAGGATTTAGGGATAGAGTGGTGAGACGATAGTCATTTCCTAATTCGATGTAAACGGTGCGCTATGTGTACAAAAGATCCAGTCTTGACCCATCAAAGGATCTAGGAAGGGCCCATCAATGATCGGCGGGACGGGGAAGGCTGCGACTGAGCGGCACATTTGACCACAATAGGTTAGTCTAAACTAATTGTCCTGTTCCACCATCGGCCCGGAAAAAGTGTTGTTGCGCAAATCTCATGAGCGGCAGTTTTAACTACAACAAGTTAGCGTATTTCACCGAATTTGTCTTAGTCAGCCCTTAGTCAGTTTTCCGGAAAATAGTTATTGTGCTCCGATAAGTGGGTCGAGGCTAAGAGAATTTTTAGTGGCGGCCGCCTAGGGGCGCATGCAGGAGCGGACGCACGAGCGGGTTGGGGCGGATGACATAATTTCGTCGGCCGCTCTCCAAAATCACAATTACGGGTCGTAGTAAGCATACTCTAATGCTTTTTAAGCCGCTGTGAAGCTTTGTGCAGCTTTGTGCAGCTTTGTGTAGCTTTGTGCAGCGCTTGGTGGGGTAAAATAGGGTTTGAGTTTCTAATCTTCCAATTTCACAATCAAAGAAGCGGCACAATGGTGGTAGGAAGAGTGTCTCAGAGTCGACCAATTTCCAACCTCGGCTAGTGTGGTGTGGAAACGGCAAGGCTAATGGCGAAATATGCCATTCTCCAACCTACTTACAAATATCATATGAAGTGCTTTTCTTACAAATATCAATCCCCTTTATGAATTGGCTCTCAGGATAATTTCTATATAACATTGGAATTCTCCCAGTTGTCTCTCTATTTCACTCTACCCTCATCAAGAGATTCTCACAGGCCAATCATCACCCACTCCAATATCATCCATCCATCAATCTTGCATATTCGCCACCCTCCATCCTAACATCCACGATGGCCACCAAATCCAAAGTTCACGAGATCGTCATCTTAGGGTCTCATTTTTCAGGCCTAGGAACTGCTCATTCTCTCCTCCGGGACATCATCCCCACCCTCTC
This sequence comes from Pseudogymnoascus verrucosus, assembly GCF_001662655.1. Lineage (NCBI taxonomy): Eukaryota > Fungi > Ascomycota > Leotiomycetes > Thelebolales > Thelebolaceae > Pseudogymnoascus > Pseudogymnoascus verrucosus. Next base: position 324,239 of record NW_017263676.1, read on the forward strand.
CAAGCAAACACCAAATGTCAAGTATCACGTCACAATCGTTGCCCCGCACACCGAGTACTTCTATAACATTCCCGGCCCGCGCTACTTGATTGGAAAAGAGTTGATCGACCCAAGCAAGCTTTTCTTTCCAATTGCAGGAGCATTGAAGGAGTACAAGGCAGACCAGTATGCCACCGTCCAGGGGAAGGCGACTGCTGTGGACCACCAGAGGAAGGTCGTCAGTGTTGTGTTGCAAGACGGGGCAACACAGGAGATCGAGTATCAGAGTCTCGTTGTTGCCACAGGCACAACCTCGAACTCAAAGCTCTGGCAGATAAACGACCACGAGGACGCCACCAAAGCCCTGTATGCCTCAGTTCAGGCAGCGCTTCCAACCGCAAAGCGAGTCTTGATTGCCGGTGGCGGGGCCGTCGGTGTCGAGACAGCTGGTGAAATCGCTACCCATTTCCCCAAAGCCGAAATCACCATCTTATCTGGTAACGACAAACTTCTCCCCCGTCTTGTTCCTGGAAACAGTTCCTCCGCGGAGGCAAGGCTGGGCGCTCTTGGCGTCAAGACTGTTCACAAGACCCGAGTCAGGTCCGCCGCAGAGACCGCAGCTGGCGCCACAACTGTGGTTTTCAGTGACGGAACCACTCAAACAGTCGACGTGTACATCGATGCCACCGGCGGCAAGCCAAACACCTCTTTCCTTCCGCCGGCGTGGGTGGACGCCAAGGGCTACGTGATTACCGACGGCGGCAAGACCCTCCGCACCCCCAGAGCAGGCGTATACGCTCTCGGAGACGTGGCCGACTACAGCAACGGATCGCTTATCGACGCAATGGCATCTATTATACCCGTGGCAACCAGTATCGGCGTTGATATCGCTACTGAAGCTGGGAAGGGGGAGCTTTTCAAGCAGAAGATTTTCAAGGGCATGAAGGGCACTCAGATTGTCCCGACTGGACCTAGCTCGGGAGTGGGACAGATTATGGGATGGCGTGTTCCGGGGTGGCTTGTTTGGTTGATCAAGTCGAGGACGTTCTTTTTGGAGAAGGCGGAGCCGAATTGGAAGGGTTTGGAGATTGCGAAGGCTTGAGAGTCGGTCGTGGTGGGAGTTCTAGGCGTTCTACTTACTATGCTGGGGGTGTTGTCTATCTGTTTTTGTTCAGCGATAGTTGGTGTGTTGTAACTTGAATAATCGCGCTTCTACTACGGTGGAAATAATAGAGTCTACTTTGTTCACCCATACGAATCAGTATCCAAATCCGATCGTGTACTACCTGGGATGAGTGATTTTGATTCGTGCACAGTTCCTTGTGATGATAGCTCCCTGGCAACAATGCCTTCATTTACACGAGTGATTTTACTCGCCCGTGGCCATTTTCTAGCCAAGGTAGGCATAGGAAATACTGCGGGCCGTCCCGCACATCGCTGTACATCCACGATAATCTTACCCCTTTCCCGCCAGAGTACTCTCACTTCACACAATACTTCTCAGGCACACAAAAGTAATCAGATGTCCACCCATTCATTACTAACAAAGCAACAAAGACTACGCGGCTAACTTCAAGGGAGAGACTGATCGAATAGTATCTCGTCATCAACATCGCTTCACATTTCCCGCAAATCACGTTGGCATTTTGTCCCCCTTTCCTTCCCCATCTCCACTCCGTCTGTCATTCATCCTGGGGGACTCGCCATGATACGGACCAATCATAGCTTCACTTGGTCCCCGTCGTGTCTGGTATTCTTTGCCTCTCCTCCATTACCCTTCTATCGAGCCGTCACACCGGCTTTATCCATGCTGTTGTCGTATCCTAGTATGACTAAAGCAAAAAGCTCGAGTCATCCGAAGCTATTTTCCTTTCCTGATGAAAAGTCCTGTTTGCACCCCCCACTCCGGTCCCCACCGAAAAACAAAAACAAAAACAAGCTAATTTAGAAATATTGCTGAGCACAAACCTCGCACATCCGGGCCAAGTATGGCCTTTCCTGTTCCCACCCGTAGACTCCGTGTTTTCTCATTCCGATATTCCCATTTTCCCCCTACTCCTTTCGCCATATTGCGTATGCGCAAGCTATTTGCCGCGTTTTCCCCTTTGATTTGTTCCATGTTCAATGTTTTCCTACAATCCGATGCCCAGTATCATAGTTGCGAGAGAAATGAGATTTCGATCTGCTGGATGATATGTAGAGACGCAATAAGAACGTAAAAATAGGCAAGAAATAGTATATTTTTCAAAAATCCGCCGCTGAAGCAAAGTATGAAAGTGCCATCGAACCGTGTTGTTGAAGTTGTCGTGGCATAGAGCACTAAAGCGAGCGGCTGATCAAAATACATGATAGTACTCGAACACATCCTCAGGGTCCAAATACAAGCCAGGGATGCCGGGTTCGAATAGATTGGCCTGAGAGTCAGGCAGTTTCAGGTCATCCGGGATATCACCTCGGTCATTTGACCTACAGGCCATTTGTGAGACATCATGAAGTATTTATCTCGGAGTGCACTATCGAGGTACTTGGATAGTAGCCCCTGGAGGTTGGCACGCCATCGAAGCGCCCGCAGTTGCGCCCAAATGAGTCTTGTGTGCCATTCGAGAGGCTCGGGAGACTGAAGCCGGTGTGGTGCTCCTGCTTTACCCGTCCTGGGTAGCTTGGGGTTGATAAATGGCTGCGATCATCCCGGTGAGGTTGGTAAGGCGGTAAAGCGTGAGAGCGCAGAGTGCTGCCAATGCTGCCTTCGTGCACTGAATGTGGGTAATAATAGTACCCCTCAAGGTCGTGAAAGGATTTTTCCTCGTCTGCACCCATCATCGGCTCATTGGAGACATCGATGCCTGCGCTTGACAGATATCGCCGTGATCTGGAGGCATCATATGAGTTGCCGTAGCCACCGCCTGACATCAGACTAGACCCTCCAGAAAGTGATATATCGCCAGAGCGTCCCCCAAGGCTTCCATTTGAACTATAACCGCCAATACTACCACCTTGGTCATTGGCGCCCCCTGGGCCTGCGCTGGAATTGCTACCTCTTCTGTCTGCATGGTAATGGCCTGGCGACCGACCACGAACGACCATTTGTGCGGATACCCGCCGTGCAATCTTAGCCCACCTCCGGTCACCGTGTTGAGAGCCCAGGTCGGCATACAACTCAATAATTAGATGATAGTATTGCTGGCGAGCTCGTCTTTTGCCATTATTGGCCGTTGCCTGCTTGAACTGAATACGCTCAAAGGTACATTCTGTAGGTGGGCGGGTTGAGACCTGGGCGTAGTTTGGGTCGAAAAGCGGGCGCCCTCCACTTGAGAGGGTACCATCGGCATTGATCCCATTGTATAGTGTGGTATTGACAGGGCGAGGCAACAAAACGACGCGATCTGGTTTCATTTGAGGTCCTTTGTCGCGCTTCGGTGTATGCTGAACCAACTCGATAGGCTTTCCATGCTCTCCGTCAACGACTGCAGATATCGACATTGCAAATGCTTGTATTTGTGTTGATTGTCCTTCTTGCATAAGATGCATAGTAGTTCCTGTTGGCACGCTTGGGTGTAGCGTGTATGAGCAACTAATTTGGAAATAATTACGCCTGTAGCAAGTCCAGTCGTTCTCTGCCAAAAAGAAGCCTTTGTCTATCTTTCCAATGATTTCTGGTCGGACCTGTTGCCCATCTGCAGTTTGGATATTTTGGTATAACAGCTCTGTCGGGTTCAATGGAGGGGGGCCGTTTGGATTATTTGCGGGTTGTGGGCTCTCCATGCCTTGCGGGCTAGTAAAACCACTACTAGATGTAGGTGACATCTGCATGTTCCTCATTGAGCCAGCTGGCGGCGGCGAACGAGTTAACAGCTCAGAGTGGCGCCGCAGTTGCTGGGAATTAGTATTGTACGGATCTCGTGCCGACATGGACGAGGAAAGTTGCGGGAGATGGGGAGATCTAGACGGTGGGAGCATATCTGGGTTTGAGCTACAAGTTCAATTTATTAGCTTTGCTCTGGATTGGTTAAAGTATAAGTGGCAATATTTGGGTAACGTACAAGGAATTGAAGTTTTGCTTGATGTCGGGCAGGCAATAGCTCGAGAGGTTTGAGGGGAGGTACGAGGGAGAAGTGTTAGAGTAAGATGAAGAGTTGGTCAGTGCTGGTGGGAAGACGTTCGGATAGAAAGGTACTGTCGAGGGCGTCGATGAGGCAAGGTTTGGTTCACCAGAGTATACAGGACTATGCTGCGGTGTACCTTCGGAAGTAAATCTTGACGCACGGGTTAGCCCAGGGCCGATAAAAAAGTATGCAGTTCACCAAAGCTTTCATGGACGAAAATAAAACACCAAAAATGACAACTACGTTGGGTTCGTGATACGACACACAGCCTTAGTCTCTGTGCTCTCCCGCATGACATACGTGGCTGCATCAGACTGAAAGCGAAGCCCAAGCTGTGCAACAAAGGGGGTGTAAAATGACAAGTTGCCTGGATAGAACTCGCTGTCAATCCTAACATCTACCAACTGCGGGAAGTCAGGCGGCAGCCGGATGAGATGTCCTATGACGGGACAAGCCTCATGAGGCGGAGCAGGTAGGGGTAGGAAGTGCGGGAATATCGGCATGTTAATGCCCAATGCCAGATCTATCAGTGTGATTCGGATCGTGGACAATAGCAAACGAGGGTGATAAAAGCCAATCAATCAGCGCGCTTACCGTGCATCATCTGAGGCAGGGATGCCCATATACCGCAATCCCATCCCGGATGGCGCTGGTTGTTGTTGGTGTGTAAATTCGTGTCTGAACGTGCTGTCAGGCTCAGCGTCTGATCCGATGATAAATGATGAAGATTGAAGGCCGGGATAAGCGTTAAGATCTTGTATATTACCAGATTGCGTAGACATGAGATGATCGTATGCCAGTGCAGCCGGTTGAAGTGCTATATCAAGAGGTCAGCGGGGTTGCGACCGTGGCTTATAAAAATGCAAGGCGAGATGGTCGCGTTGAGCTGGAGCAAAACTCCGGATCTTCAGCAGCCACGTGGAATATCACACCAATAGACCCAGCGACATGAGTTCTACTCCTCACGGAGCTTAAAAGCAGACTCCGAGCCCTATTGGCAACACCCGAATGGCTATGAAGCATGAAAATACCGCTGCTAAAAAAACTGATGATGGAGAGTAGAAAACAACCAGGGACGGGTTACCCAAATCGGCAGGATGCGAGGTTAAATCTGAGGATGCCTAGAGACCCATGCGAACGAAAGCAAGAGGGCTCGAGAGAAAGTACATTGAGTGCGCATGGGCTGGGGGGTTCGTTCATAGGAAAATAGATCGTTAACTACTCACTTTCGGTCATTTGAAGCCCTGCTAACCAACGTGACCTAATTCCTGCTCGTTCCTTGTAGAAACCCAGGCGCGCCAATTTCAACAGATATTGTTTGGCTTCGAGTCAAGGCGTACCGGGCCGTAATGAATAAACGGCGGCGGTATGGGTGGTGTTTGAGAAGTGATGGTTGTCACCGGTAGGCCGCCAACCCGTAAGCCAGCCGCCTTGAGTGGCTGGAGCCCGGTCCTCTATGGACGGAGGGAAGAAATGTGTTGTATTGTTGTGGTTTGCGGGTTGCTTATGGACGGCGGATGAGAAGAAAACAAAACAAGTGAGACGATTGGCGGGCCGCGAGGGAGTGATATGAAGGTGGTGTGGCTTCGAGTTTGACTTGATATTCGCCCAAGGAAACCCTGAAGAGGTTGTATCGGGGCGTCACTCGCGTATTTTGAGGTTGGTCGACGACCTCGACGAAAAGGTGACGGCGACGAGCCCAGAGGGAGGGGGGCAGCCAGGTCACTTTTTAAGAGTACCGGTACCAGTACACACACACAGTTATGGCAGCTAACCGTCTAATAGACTTGACAGCCCTGGGTATCAGCAATGTCCCTTATTGTCGCAATGTCACGACGTGTTTGGGTGTTTGGGTGTTTTTGGGCGGCTAATTGGCTGAACGAAGACTGGTCGGAAAGTATGGGATCTGGGCCTTCGCCTGTAGCTGCACAGCCCTTCAGCCCAGGTTATCTTGTTGTGTGAACCGGGTTGCCAGAAAGGGGATCAATCCCAGCAACTCAAAGGCCCCCAAGTACCTTTTGTTTCCCCGCCCCGTCGAGTATAGGGCCTCGAGAAGGGAACGGAGCTCTCAAGAGCTAGAGAAGCAAGCAAACTTGACGCCAGCTTTCGTTGCCGTACCTTTGGCGAGAAGATGATCGTAGTCGATGGGTTTTAAAGCCAACCCGGCAGAGTATGTGGCGTGTATGTTAATCGCCCCTTCGCATGTAGTGTTATCCGCCGTGGGAATCTGACCTGTAACTTAATCCTATGACCCTGGCTTCTGTGCCTTTTATGGCTTCTCTGGCGAGAATGAACAGCCCCTCAATAATAAGGAATGGACAACGATGACGACTATAACTCTTCCTCTCAAAGGTGAGAAGAGAGATGGAAGATGCGACAGTGGGTCCTCTTTCTTCTTCCCCCTCCACACTGGTGGCGAGATTTCCCCAGCGTAGTAGGTTGGCGATCGACTCGATCGAGAGATTTGAGTGTGTCCGATGCAGTCCGTCGCACAAAAAAGCCCTCCCTGGGTTTATACCGGGTTTATACCGGGTTTGTTCAATTTTGGGGTTGGGTATTGGCCCCGGGCGAGGTCTAAGGCTGGCGAATCTAATGGCAGCGAGCGAGTGTGGCTGCAAGGGTTGGAGACCCAATCGTACGTGCTGCAATGTGCGGTACTGTATGCACGTATGCAAAATACCAACAGCGGTGTAGAGGTTTTGCTTGCTTTGCTTCTTAAGTCCAAGGCGTAGGCGTCAATACGTTGTTGTTGTTTGTTGGTTTTGAACAGGGTCGAATGAGTTGAACTGGGTTGGACGGGTTGGGTGGGTTGGTTGAATCCAAATGAAGCCAATACCACCCTTGAGCGATTCGACGAACAGAGGCTATGGTATAGAGAGTATATAGACAGAGTATGGATAGTATGGAGAGGGCAAAACTCTTTCCACCAAAACCCGGTCTGAAGGCTTCCGAATAGTCCTCAGATCATATGTTGTTGCTGTAAGGCTGCGAGTGTGTAATGTGCAATGTGCAATATGCAATATATGCGCCAGCAACACAAGCCTGATACAACAGTGCGTTGGTGAGAAAATAGATATTCTCAGCCACAAAAGACAAGCGATGGCAGAGATCTGTTGCAACAAAAAAGCAATTGATCAATATCAAGGCGAATCTTTTGTGCAGAATGGAGGATGGCCGTTGACTTTATGTTATCCTGGTGCACATCATAAACATCCCCCCCATCCACTAGCCACCCTCTCTCTCAAAAGGCTGCAAATCATAATAGAGGCTAAGCACGTGGAGCACCGTTCCGTAAATAAATCTTATGCAGGCGTGCGCTTATCTAACTAGCCCCCTTTCTCCAGTCTGAGGGGATTTTATCCATCCCTCGCTCACCGACTGCCTCAGTTGCGGTGAATCTTCTCGCAATTGGGAAGTCCGACGACAGAAGGGCACAAGAGCGGCAGATGAGACAACCTGAAAACAGAAAACAGCACTAGACCGTAACTACGATCTAGAAAGCTTCGTTGCGCAAGATTCAATACTGACACCCACAAATACTGACTGAGACACCGTTTTGAGAATGAGAGTGGATGGGAGGGGAGGGAAGGGGTTGGATGGATGTGAGCTGAGGCTGAGGGCTGGGGGTGGGGGGGGAGGAGTAGGAGGAATCTGACTGAGATGTCCGTTGACGTTGAGGGTGATTGAGACCGAGGGGGCAAGGTCGTCTCTTTGCACCCATACCCATGCCATCCATCTCCGATCCACATCCACAGCCTCACCAACGATGAAGCAGTAGTGGTACTGCAGCGCAGAGGTATCTGATCTACAAAGCGTAAGATCGTCTTTTGACTGATGCAGGACGAAAAGGCGCGCATGGGGGAAGCATGGGGGGGAGGGTGGATTTCAGGGTAGCGGGTGCCATCATCCTTGCATTTCGAGTGGATTCGTGATGCCTCCTCATACACACACACCTATGGGGCTAAAAGATCCAAACGCCTGGTGTCGCTGGCCACTAAGAAAGCATGCACTGTGCTGTGCATAACAGGGCAATGACTCCCTGTACGTGCTGGTTCTGGGAAAACGGAAGGTGAAAGGGGGGGTGGGGGAGGAGTGCTAGGGCCAACCTAACAGCGGCAACAACAGGTGCTGCTGTATGAACCTTATTCTGGGACTGTATTTGAAAATTTCCATGGGTTCATTGTTACCTCACAGCAGTTGGGTCAAATACCAACATTGCTGAGACCGTTAGTGAGCAGTTCAGTGGAAGTTCAGTGAGAGAGAGGCCCTTTCTCCAATTTGTGCCCTCGAGCACTGGCCAGCTCAACCCTCAGTATTCAGCCCTAACTTTTGATCCAGGTCCACAAAATCTATAGATTCTAGTGTCATTGATCTATGATCTACGCCTTGCCGTCGCCCACATCATTATTTCCATTTAAATTGCTACCTGGACGTGGGAGTAAAATGGTGGCGCCACTGCCCACGACATTCCATCCTGGGAGGAAAACTAGGCTATTACTTACCCGTTTTTCAACCAAGCAAATGCCGTGTGTGCATCAAGTGTGCGTCAAATATCCACGTATGCCTAACAACCCGGCAAGCCCCAACGTGTTCTTTCTCTCTCTTTTCTTACTCCTTACGTGAAAGAATTGGTCGGATCCCGGTTGATAGGCGCCCTGTGAAGTGGGATTTGCCGAGCAGAGAAACGTTTCCAGGTAGGATCAGACAGGGCCGATTGCTACGAGCCATATAATCCATACGCATATGTCTCTCCCGCTCCAAACTATCTGTTCATTGGCTAACTCTGACGGCTCCTGCCAAACTTGCAGGGAGTGGAAAGCATCAAAATCATATCCTACCTGACATGCCTTGACAGATCCGGCGTCATCTTCCAACCTAGGCCCATTCCAGTCTCTTCTTACCACACATCTGGTACTGATATCTGTGGAGACAGCCCGTATTAATCACTACCCCATTTTTTAGCAGGTATGGCTGCATCTTAGCCACCCTGATAGATTGCTTACGTCCTCCACTATCATTTCTACTATTGCAACTGGTTTTCCCGGCTACTGGATTGCACCCACATACTACTGAACCTGCAAGAAGTGGCATTGCGCCTACTATACTTCACAGGGTTTGATTACCGGGAATAGCTGTCGGGTGAGCCTGATTGCCCGGTTATGTCTGAGACTGAGGGAGAGCTACCCGCACGCCACACTCGTTCTCGTAGTCTCCAGATAGCAAGCTAGCGATTCCAGCAAGCTCAGCAGTTGCCAGAAAGGACATACCGTCCCCTACACCGCCCTGGTTTGAAACCTCTCCCACAATAGGCGCGGCAGGGTCCCGTCAATGTCTGCATAGTAGCCACGCCAAGATTACAACTCTCAACGATGACTTGGTGCTGTGTTCTGCATCTCCAGCACCTGCTCTTCGCTGTTTATGCACTGGGGTGGAAATGCACTGCATGGTGTATTTGTTCGGGTCTTGCTACCATCTATCATTGTGCCTGTCTGTCTCCATGAGGCCCAGAGCAATTTCCTACACATCGCTCACCTGCTTGCATGATGTTTCTCAGAAGCTTGCCATCCACTGAATGGCAAGACATAGCCACCGCACAATGAAACTACCACATCGGTACTATACTATACACTCGGAATGTATTTGTGGTGTTCGGGTATGCGCTGTACCTCAACTCGTCCTCCACGTGAGCGATAGAGCTGTGACTTTCCTCTCCGCATTCCTACATTGGGAAACGCCCAGCTGCAAACACAAGCACACCAACACATTCTTGACCGGTCGCTTATAATGATTTGTATACGTTGATAGACAAACAACGGGCCATCTAATCAAAACAATGTAATTCATCAGGCAGAAAAGCGTGGATTTGCAGCCAGCCTTCCGTCCGACTCCTGTACTCGGTAAACACCCTTGCCTCCTTGCTTACAGGCATACTTACAAAGTACATTTGGCCTCGAGTATGCAGAGAGAAAGTAAGCAGACGGGAAAGACATACAGACAAAGCCGTCTACAGACCGGACCCGTTGCCCCGATAAAGGCATCCCGACGGGACTACATAGTACTCCCGGCTTATCACACGGAACGGACCGTGAGTCCTGCTCATAACGTGGATGTGGTGAGTGCCATGTTAAGAGACTTGGAGGGATTTCAAAGCATGAAGGGTTGACGTGCATGTTATACTGTCAGATCACGATATGTTCAAATCAGCCTTGGAACTTATTCTGGAATTCTGAACGTCGCACTGCGCCGGCACACTCTCCCCAGCCTCTCGTTGACTTCATTTAGACCTGTAACCTCAGATCTTGTATGATGCGATCCATCGGAAACTTGCCCCCAACAAGTCTGGTGGACCAGCTCATGGGCCATCCTCCCCCACAGCCATGCCAAATCACGACCCAGGGATGTTTCCAATACAACGGTGTTTTGGTACAGCTGGAATGCGACATACACACCTCTGCGCGGGCTTCATTGCCATCCAATCGCAATACATTAAACCAACTCAAGGTGAGGGGGTCTCAGTGCTAGGCTCGGGCGCACCCTTTCAAACAAAACGTCGGGGTTGGCTGCATATCAGCCTACGATAACCCTGGCTGGTCCAACACTGTTGCGTGCCCCCGTCCTAAATAGGTAAATCCGTCACATATAGTGGACATTCCGGAGATATTATTATTGAATCACAGCGGAGCAAGCCTAGGGGATTATTTAGCCAACTGGAGCTTGTGATTGAGAAAAAAAAATGCGGCATGCTACAGGAGATGAGCTATGCAGTGAGCCGTTAGTTTGATTGATTGTACCGATGTAAATTCCCACGGCTCTGGGACACCTGTCCATAATGCCTGCGTGGCTTCGGCAGGTGAGTTGCACAACATTTTCTAGCAGGATCAACCAGCCACTATGGTGGAGGTGATCTTCTGCTGTCAGCGTTGCTCTGGTACACGGCAAATCACTGCAGGTCTCCTGTGTGATGTGTGTTAACTCGGTCCTAACAGCTTCATACACAAAATTAGAAATGCAGAGGCATCCTATATTCTGCACGATGGTTGCCTGGATGGCCCGCTGTCAGTGATTTAAGGTAAATGCACAGTTCACTTCGTGCACCTCTCATTACTGTCTGTGTTTCTCATACCTGTCCGTGTCTCTCATACCCGCCTGTGCATCGTCATACTGTCCTTATTCGGGGATTATGGGCACAACATGCTGCTCCAGTATAGACCAAGGCATGACGCGTATCTTGATGCAATTTCCATCGCTCAAGACATCTTTCGGTATACCTGCTTTGGCATACGAATAGATGCATGTGTCTCTCAGTGGCGACGCCCCGCGCGTCGAAGGTTCAGTCCAGCCTGACGCGCGGCTGGACGTTGTTTCGAAATCTCGAACAACTCTTGTTCCTTGCCTCTCAACAACAGGGTTTCTGACGGGATAGGAGGGATTGGGAGAATGGCTAAAATGATTGGTGGGAGATGAATATCGGAGCAGCTGTGTTTATTTGAGAGACGTTTGCAGACGTGTTTGTACGCCCCTATCTACTCCTTTTTCGTTTCTAGTTTTCGTCAGGGGCCCGAGCATGGACAAGTCACTGCCAAATGCATCAACCGTCCCACAGCAGGACTATATGTGACGGCACTTTCCTTGCTCCTCGAAAGGCAGGTGCAGCCGCCAGAGCCGTGGAAATCATCTTACTCGCCCTGAAGCTCCATCTAAGGACACTCCTATGGTCTTCTACAAATCGCCAGCCAGGATGATGGCGAAATCTTCCAACCCTAGCATGAGCGCACAAGATAGCGTTTATGGAATCGAGATTATGGCGAACCCTCGGCGAGAAACCAAGCTCAGTTATCGCCCCCGTGTATCCTACAGCCACGAGCAATGGGGGTGACGGACAGATGAAGGTTTACTAGACAGAGTACAACGATATAGTTGCATTGTTAGATACGCCGTGTCCAACGGGCGCACTGGCCTCCAGTTCGCAGTTGAACGAGACCTGGGCCTCAGTCATCGTTGCTTGTGTCCCCTGGGTGATGATCAAATCCCGAAATGGTTCACGTCAGCTCCACCTTAGGATGCCTTTCCAACCGCTCATGATAACCTGCCTTCTTTGGATGCCAGTGGCGCTAGTAATCCAACAATTACCAAAGCACGCTCTATAAGCAGAAAGTTGATTCTAGGCTGCGACCGAAATGGCTCGCATGACACCCTACCCATCCTTCTACCCGCCACCCTTCCACTCCGAAACAGCATCAAATTGCATCCACTCAGGGTAGTCCCTCAGCCCTCCTTGGTTGTGGACATCGGGTATGTTCTTGGACAAGGCTCCCACTCAGCGCGTAAGGGTGAGCCCCTCCAATGCGTCTCGAACACATCACAGGTCGATTCTCGTCTCGGCATCATTTTACACACGTCATGATTCTCTTTCCTATTTGATGAGGTCTCGATCACCAATCCAACATGATGCCCGGCATTGCGAACCAGCTAGTCATGCACTCCCTGTCTCAACTGCCGGATCTGACACCTACCCGCGGTTGTGTTACTCTCGCTCTTTCCCTGCCTTGCGTGAGTGATTTGTCAATCTTCGAGTGCTCCTTCCCGTCCTATTTGTCAACGCTCGAAACCCCGTGTGCTGCTGCTGCAAACGGATGTTGTCATGTGAGGCTAAGGATTGAAAATCAAGAGGACCCATGGAACCCAAAGATCTGGTAAGCCCGGGTCAGTCCGAGTATTGACCGTTGCGCTGACGACGGAAACTCCCTCTGTGTTATTCGGGGAAGCTCCAGCTTAGGGCGCTTCTTCGGGCAAATTGGGCTACTGATGGGGATTTTTGGTTACGGATCCATCACTGTAAGGGAGTTCTGGACTCGATCGATGGGCGTTGCGTCGCGGATGTGTTGTTGGGGCGACCCAGGCTTCGAAGATTCGTCGGGGATCAGTTGTCGCCGAGATTTAGTTTTTGAAATAGAAGCTTCGTTTTTTCAGGTCGGTCTGACTCATTCATCTGCTCGAGAAATATGTTTCTTTATGTATATCCAAGTTGCTGTACCTTTGTGGCTTCTTCCGTTACGATTCCCGGATGATTATCACTCGGCGTAATATTCGGGCACAATCAACGACGCTCTGCTGGGAATATTTGCTACCCCTTTTATGTTCCTGGCTTACTTGAACCTCGCTGCCAAATAGTTAGGAACCATGAGCATGACCTGGTCTTTGCTTTACTCCTGGTATTGTGCCTTTCGTGGCGATAATTGGTGCTGTGTGATAATTCATGGGCAAAAGATCTATATACCCGGCACGACCCTAGACAGATTCGTTTGTCCTGCAAAAATATATATATACACCTTATTACCATGATACCCGTAGTCCTTAAAACCTCAGAAATAGTCTTTCTACCTTCACTGTCGCTATTCCCATCGCTATCAGTCCCCCCAAACCTCATTACCATCGTCCTCGCCCTCGCCCTTACCATCATCCTTACTATCACGTATGTAGTTATGTAGACCATTTAGATAGTTAAGTAGTCTAATTTACTCGTGTATTCTATATTACCTTACAAGGCCTTAATACACGAAAGGGCTCGTTATTACCTTATATTATATATCTAAAAGTCGTCGTGAGCGAGTATTCTAAGGCCTCATAAACACGTCAATGGGGAGGTACGTACCTACTTACCGACCAAGCCCGGAGAAGCGCATTGTTTCCAATAATAATCTTCCATTTCTCGCACACATGCTTCGCTTCCGCCAACCTTAACCGAAGCGAAATGTTGGTCACGACGATTACTGGTTGGCACTATCTCGTTGGTGTTGGAGTACTCATGGTGTTGGGGACGAATGGAGAATACGGCCGCGTTTCACAACCAAAAACGTGGTGATAATGCTCGGTATCCCGAAGAATCCCACAGTGCGAACGGTGCCGACGAATATCACAAGTAAAAACAGTATACAGAATATATAAAACCGATTGAATTATCTACCTATCTTGATGGGCTACATGGCTATACACTGGATTTCTAGGGCCTGGCCAGAACCCTGAGTTTCCTGGTCGCTGCTGTTGGTTATCAAACCAGTGAGCCAATGGGATAGGCCTGAGCGCCCAAAACAGACTTATTAGTTGGTAAATCCCGCATCATCCCCGGAATCTCCAACAATATTGACTAGATGTAAGATTAGAATGCACTCGAAAATGCCCGGTAAGATTAAAATGCACTCCAACTTATCCCCTTGACCCTCCTACAAATAGATGTCTTTGCCACTGCATAGCCGTTCACCTCATTACACCCGAACAAAGGTGCACGCTGAGCCTCAATTGCACTTAATTGACTTCACCCTATTTATACGGAATTATTCCATAAAACACGGCTCAATATGGTGTACGCTCCGATTCGTCGTTTCGCTAATCTCCGTCATGACTGTCCTGATATTTCTGATTCTATGCTACTGAACTCCAATAATCAAACCGAATTTACAGGAGTTGCTGATGTTGTTGTTGCTGGTGCTGGGATCATTGGGCTCTGCTACGCAATTCACCTTAAAAACATTTCCCCCCACTTGGAGATAAATGTTTTTGAAAAGAGCTCCTCACCTACGCAGAAGATCGGAGAGTCGACACTCTCTTCTTTCTCGAGATTTGTCAGTGGAGATATTATTCCTCATGACTACTTTCTTCGTCTGTTTGGCTTGAAAGATGGATTGCAGTTTTATTGTGTCGATGAACGTGGTTTATCGGTTACATCAGAGGATATTGGAGGACTTGACCTGTCGTTTCAGCTTGATCGACGAATGTCTGAGTTGTTTTTGACCATGTGGGCTCAGAAGATAGGAATCAACGTATATCATGGTGTTGGTACTGATTTCAAAGTAATGCCTGAGGATGCATTTGCCATATCTGCCAATGGTGATAAAGACGGCGTTGCTGCCCCCAACCAAGAGATTGGAACAGCAATGAATCATTTCACGGCCCCGCAGGTCTTGCTAGACGACGCTTCGCAATCTCTTGCGACTTCTGTGAAAGCCAAATTAGTTTGCGATGCAACCGGATTTTCGAGGAGATTGACCTCCAAGTTTGGAAATCGAGAGACGTTTAAGGGGGGGTGGAACTGTGATGCATATTGGGCATATTTCCAAGAGACGGACGTTAAGACAGAGGATCGCCTTGACCATTGGAACTATCCAGCAACCAAGCATATTTGCTTTCCAGAGGGCTGGGGATGGTTCATCAAGCTCATCTCTTGGGAGAAATCGCCACTGAGTAATCTTATGGATCTGATTTCCTATGTGATCGACAACGCCAAGCGTAATGTTTCTGCGCGCGACATCCCTTCGACGACGGTTCTATCCGAAATGTTTGATTGTCCTTTCGAGTTTATAACTTCTATTGGGTGGGCGGTTAGGAACGATCACAAATTCCCCGATAATCTTGAAGAATATGGGGCTACTGAATCCGAGAGAAAATTCACCTACTTCAAGAGGAAATACCCAACGTTGGAGCGCCTTATGGATAACAGCTACGCTATTCTCCCTAATTACTACGGGAAGAAGACTTACTTTGTAAGAAAGTCCATGGCTTTCCAGAGCCCAGTAGTAGCCGGGGACGGGTGGCTTGCTATTGGAAATTCTGCAGGTTTCACAAATCCCCTGATCTCACCTGGGATCAATGCTGGAATTGGTGGCGCATTCTATGCGGCTATGCTCACCCAAGAAATATTTGCTGCGCCAGAGGAGAGCTCGCGGGCGGTAATGAAGAAAAGTGCCAACGCATTCCAGGCTTATCATCACGATTTCATGATGCCTCGGCTCAATCAGATGAATAGGTTCTGGTACAGCATGTTTCGAGACCACAGACTATTTGAGGCCATGATTCCATCTTTCTGGGCGGTTGGAGTCCAAGAGATTGACCACCTTTACGGAGCTAGTTTTGTAGCTGAGGACGTCAACTGGGTTGTTGGTGCTGGAACCGCCGACTTTCAAACATACTCCAAAGCGGTTTTAGATGTCTTGGAGCCGACTTTTGATGGTGTTGCTCCAACTGAGGACGCTGTGGAAAAAGTTCAGGCTCTCAGTAAGCAATTGAGACGTCGTTTGCATGACAGGTATCCAGGGAATAAGTGGGGATGTTATCTTCGGAAATACGATGATAGTCTTCGTATCGTACCAGGAAAGCATGAGAGGGACATAGGCGGTAAGTACACATGTATACAATGCGTTGGATGCAAATATTGGATGCATAATTTCAGCGATTTCTGCCTCATCTGTGGGACTCCCAAGTAGAATTAAATAGACAGTATTGCTTGCCGGTAGATTAGTTGTGTTGTGTTTGCCTAAATAAATATTGGAAATAACCCAGAAAATATTAATTCCGTCCAGCCAACTTAACTGAAAATAGCAACTTATGGTTGTCCTCTATAACGAATCTGTCGTAAATATATACTCATCAAAAGCCACTCCAAGACCATATGCACAGCATTAATGCTACCCCACTGCCGTGAAATGCCTTATAATCATCAAGCCCGCTTGTCTCCACAATTCGAGACTCTATCACGATATCATAGAACAGGCAAGGCTATGACGCAGCCTTGCTTACAACCCCCACCATCCACCTCGAAGACTGAGTCACTGGCACCTCAATACTTATACTCGAGGATATAGAAACGGAGCATCCATTATCTTGACACCAAATGACCAAAAAACGGCACCAAAGCTTGTACTCGAAACCCGCCAGCACAGCTCCTCACTCCTTCTCAACATCCACTGGCGCAACTGGTATTACCCCCACAACCCTTCATGAACCCCCCATAGACCTCTCACAGCACAGCTTGACCTAACTGCCGATAGCAAGCGATGCACCATCATCTGTCAACGACCTCCTGAAGACGCTGCGGCGATCCTACATCTCCCCCGAAACCAGCCATGAAACAACCGTCCAAACACCCACACTGCCACCCTCCCTTCGAAACCTCCTCGACCTCCCCAACACCCCAACGCCGAGGCCTCGTCGGCCGCAGCGCCTAGATGCAAATGGTCGCAGACTACCTGCTGGTCCTGCAGCCCCGCAGAGCTGGCTCGATTCGTCACGACACGCCCCCGAACCCGAGACAGAGAGCCATGTCATCCAAAGCAGCTGCCGGCCGGCACTGCACCACCTCCCTGGCATAACACGAAAGCCGCGACCAGGGTCGTTGGTAGACTGCAGCTTGCGGCGCATGGCGGAAGACTGGGACTTCCAGAACGAGTACAACCAATACCATCTAGCGACCCTACCGACGCGACTGCGCACCTTGCTGCTCTCTTATATCGCCCACTACGGACCCGTAGACGGGGTGGGATATCTTGGGCTGGAGCGGCTTTTGCAGCTCCCCGAAGACGACGATAGTGGGCAAGAGGTCAACAATGAGGACTTCACCAGGCTGGATCTGGCATCCGCCGTTGGAAGCTCTGTCAGCCTTAAACATGTTATGCGCCTCATACATCCACCGATCAACGACTCCACTTCTGCGGCAGTGAGCTGGGATGCTCCATCACTACCTCAAAGCATGCGCGCCTCGCCACTCATAGGACTCACGCACGTCTCACTCGCCAACCCCGGCCTCGCCGCGTCATGGGTTGCCCTACTGGCGTTTGCAGCCGCAACACCGACGCTCACACACGTATCCCTTGCGTCCTGGCCAGCGCCAAACCTGACTCCGAATGCAACGGCGGTTAACGCGAAGATGACAGCGAGGGGCTCACCGGTGGTGAATCTCGCGGCCGAGGACAGGTATGCGCATTCTATCGACCTGGACTACTCAGCTGCTGCGGCGATATTGCGGAGGCTGGCGAGGAGGTGGTATAGCCTTGAGTATCTGGATGTGGATGGATGCGCGGAGTGGTGGAAGGCTTTGTATTGGGGCACGGAAGAGGAGGGTATTGACTGGGCTGGTGACTGGGTGAGAGTGAGGTGCATCAGTATGAGGAATGTGGAGGGGAGTCGGAGGGTTCGTACGAGTAGCCCGTTCGGCAAGTCAGCGGCGGCAAAGACGTTTGTTAGAGAGTTTGAAGCGTATGTGAGGAAGCATAGGGGCTGGATCGATATTATTAAAGATGAGGATAATGTGGTATGAGGTTGTTAGTATGGGTATGGTTACAGCCGTAGGCTGTACCCGGAGTGTGGCATGGAACTCTACGTTCATTTTGTCGGAACAGTCGATAATAATAGCATCAGCGGGGTGTTTGGGATAAGGGGCGATGATAAAATAGGGCTTTGACTTGTGTAGAATATGCATATAGTATAGTTTGAGCGGCATCACTCATATTCTCCCAAAATAACTCCTGCTATCGATACACAAATATCCTCATTACTCGTTATAATATACCCCATCCCAAGCCTTCGAATGCACCTTCCCACCAATCCAACGCCCAAGAGCATGCCAACTTTCCAGGCTCTAGCCTTCACACCTACTTGAAATCCGCCGCAGTCAATGCCTGCACCACACTCGTTCCCTCGCTGAAGCGCGTCCTGAAAATACGGTTCGCGTTTTGAAACATGCCGTCCTTGAGACTGACAACAATGAATTGCGAGCCCTTGAACCTAGTCTTAATCAGACGCCCGATGTTTTGCGTGTGCGACAGATCCAATGCGGCGTCAACCTCGTCCAGAATGTACATCGGCGCAGGTTTGAACTGAAGTAGAGCCATAATGAGTGAGAGTGCGATGAGAGACCTATTCTTGAATTAGTGACTGTGTGGCGGATAGAGTAGAACATGTGAGGGATAACATACCGCTGACCACCAGATAACTCTGTTAGGCTCTGCTTCCATACTTTCCCAAGGCTGACCTTCACCTCCAGCCCCTCGTTAATAGTCTTCCCCTCGGGCGGGTCCAGCTTCGCAAAACTACCAGGTAGTAACTCTGCAAAGATCGCACCGAAGTCTCCATTAACCTTCTCCCATGTCTCCTGTAGCGCCTTCTTCTTGTACTCATCCAGACTGATGATAGTCTCCTCAATCTTCTTCTTGTCTCGGATGACAGTCTTCATCATGTTCTTGAGGGCCACTTCTTTCTTCTCGACGGAATCAATCATATTCATCACCTTGGGGTTGATTTTCTTCTTCATTCCCTGGAAGCGCTCGGTCAGGTTCCGCAGACTGGCTTTACATTCGGCAATATTCTGCCCTTGGAAATCATACGGCGTGCCGCTGCGTCCGAAGTTTGTCTTTTCATCCGAGATCCAGTCATACTCCTTCTCCATGTTTGAGATAATTTGGACTGCTGCTTGCTGCTCCTTGTTGAATTTCTCAATTTGATGGCCGAGTTTCTGCATCTCGAGGCCCTCTTCGGTAATCCTTGACGCCTTGGACCGAGAAGCGTCTTCGAGAGAGCGCAGCTCATCATCGAAGCCGGACAATTTCGCTCGTTCATCATTAAGCTGAGCCTCCGCGGCATCGTGATCGCGTTGTGCTTGGCGGCCTTCCTTCATAAGTGCGTTGATTTCCTCGTCTTGGGTCTTCAATGCCAGCTCGGATTCTTGAAGTTGCTCCTGTGCGGCAGAGAGTTCTCCACCGATCTGCTCGGAGTCTAACCTCGCCCCCTGGAGTTCTTTCTGCAAAACCTTGACTGCTGCCGAATCTTTAGTCAACGCTTTCCTTAACGAATCGAGGCTCTTCTGAAGTTCCACAAGCTTCCCATCCTTGTTATTGTCAAAATCCTTCATATCCTTTTCGATGCGCTTGACGTCCTTCGTAGCCGTTTCTTGGCGTGCCTTTGCTTCTGATAAGTCGGATTTGAGTTGGACAATAGTTTCCCTCATGTTCTGTACTTCTTGAATAATGGAGGAGGAAGAATTGCCACCAATTTGTTCCTCGGTGAGCTTAATTTCGTGGCTCTTCAAATCTAGCTCTTGTCTGATCTTCTTCGCCTGGTCGAGCTTCTTCTGCTCGCGCGCCATTATAGATTGAAGCTCAGCAAGTCTTTGCTCTGCCATCTTCAGATCCCTGGTCAACTCATTGAGCCTCTGCAGGGTCAGAAGAACGCCACTGGAGTTCGGAGCGCTTCCACCGGATAGTGTTCCGGAGGGGTCGTAGGAATCTCCTTGGACAGTGATACTCCTCATTCGTACAGATGGGTCGAAGGTAACACGCTTGGCTGTCTCGGCATCTGCACAGATCAAAGTATTTCCGAAGACATACTCCATTGCCGTTGACACCTCCTCATCATATCCGACCAATGACAGAGCGAGGTGGACCTTCTCCGGCGCAAGTTTCTTTGCTGCGCCAATTTTCTCTGCTGAGGCTTTGAACGCCGCAATCTTATTGAGGGGAATGATCGTAACACGCTTCTTGAGCTTGCCCTTTTGTAATAACTGTGTGCCCGTAACTTCGGTGTCCACGACAACATTGTATAGGCGGCCACCAGCACAAATTTCAAGCGCAGTTCCTGCTTCAGACTTGTCCTTATCCAGAGTAAACAGTTGAGCAACTAATCCCTTTACCTTGGAGCGGTCGAAGTTGGGCGCAGGGTCTGAATAGTTGAAGTCGATATTTGCTACCTTCCGCCTCACTGTATCCGACTGCTGACGAAGAGTGCGAATTGTTTGCTGAAGCGAGGATTCCTCCTTGTACATCTCGTCTTCCTTGCCAGCTTCGAACCCAAGTTTGTTCAGATTTGACTCTAACTTTTGGGCTTGGCTCTTCAGCCCCTCGAGATCGTTGAGCAGACCTGCGTTCTGTTCCTTTGCCTTTTTCGCTCGCGGTTCTTCTTCCTTAATCCGTTTCTCCAGGTGGGTTATCTTGAGTTTTGCCTGTTCCTGTTCAGTCGAAGCAGCACTAGCTCTATTCCTGGCGTCTTGGATTTGGCCTTGGTATCCACTCTCCTGGCCTTCTTTCGAGGCAACACCAGTCTGCAAAGTCTGCAAGAGCTCCTCCTTCGTTTCTACTTCTGTAGACTGCTTCTCTAGTGCATCCTTCGCTTCCACGAATTGGAGTTGTAATTTGTCATAAATTTTCGTCTTCTCTTGCAGCTGTTTCTCCAACTCAGATACAGTCTTTTGCACTGACAATTTCCGTTCTTTCTCTTCTCCCATGCTCGTTCGCTTCAGCTCGATCACGGTTGACAGGCGCACAATTTCGTGAGTGTGATCTTTGACTTCTTTTTCGAGTGCTTGTGCCTTTCCACCTTTGCGCAGTTCCTTGTCGCGCTGGCCCTTTACTCTTTTGATGTCTTCCTCAAGATTTGTGATTTCGGTCTTCATCCTCTCTGCCCCCTTTTCCAGATCTGTCATACGTTGCTTCTTTGCTTCGAGGTCAGATGCGGATAGCTTCAGTTTCTCCTGGTTCTTGATGTAATCGTGGGCAACAACAACCCTGGTCAGCCTCTCCAAGTCGTTTTGAGTTTGCTGGAAGTCCAAGAATGCCCGCTTCTCTGTCCGAAGTTTCTCTAGCTTCGGTTCGATTTCATCCTTGAGCAATTCCGTAATTTCCTGGACTTTCATCTCCTTCTTCGCCATAGTTTTGAAGGCTTTGTCCCTCCTATCCTCAAACATTCTTGTCCCAGCCGCTTCCTCGATCATAGCTAGAATCTCCACTGCCTTCATGTTCAGGACCTTCGTGATTCGGCCTTGCATAATGAGGAAGTTGGGGTTATTGATGTTGAGCTGGACTGATTGGAAAAGGTTCTGCACCGTCTGCTGCTGCGCTCGATGGCCATTGATGAGGTATTTGCTGGTTCCTCCGAGGACAATCTGGCGGGTAACAGAGATCTGCGCATATTCTTCAAAGCCGATGGGCGACTTCTTTTTGTCCTTATTGTCAAATACTATCGTCACACTTGCCTTGGTGACACCTGCTTGTCCTCGCTTGTATATAAGATCCTACAGTTCGTAAGTTTCCAGTTCCGACTGCTATGCTGTGTCCCACTGGGTGCCTACCTGTAAATTTTGGGCTCGGACTGTTGTCATGTTGGTGATACCCAGGACAAAACATATTGAATCGAGGATATTCGACTTTCCACTTCCATTTAGACCAGTGATGGAGTTGAAGCTCTCGTCCCTATAGGCTATCAGTATATTTGTTGAGGAAATAGTGTCGGTTGCCATTGTTTACCATCCCGAAATGACTGTGCGTACAGCGTACGACTTGAAGCCCTGTAATGAGGTGTAAGCATGCGCATTAAAAAATCAGCAACGCAAAATAACATACATCTATGATAACTTCTACGACCCTCATTCTGGCGACTTCGTAGATGTCGTGGGCTGCCTGGTGGGAATGGCTTATCGGGTCGTTGATGGGGGGAACGCGACTTGGAGGTAAACAGACGCGACGAATTTCTGTAAGGCTCAAATTAAGGCACCAATATTACCCCAGTATACTGGGGTAATGCGCCCTTAACGCCCAATATCAACGGCATTTGGCAGTTTATGATCAATGCACATATCTATAGATATATTTTCAATCTTTTGACTTACATATAATTTTCTGATACTATATAAATACAACTCTAACCCGTTATCAGATTATTATAGTGACGATAGTCGAACCCAGATCCCCAGAGTACGGTAAGACTAGAACAGGGGTACAGAAGGTACGTACCAAGCCGCGGGGTTGCGTCCATAGCCTCGGCCTTTACTGTTTGCAGGGAAGGGGTTGGTTCGGACCTGTCAATCACGGCCCCATTCCTACCTCTATAGTCCATCCTGCCAGATGCGGCTGAACAAGATAGACATCATTTTTCTATATCCTGTGTATTCTGCGTATTCTGTATATTCTTTTATCATTTAACGCTTCTTGTAATTCGAAATACCCCGGTTACCAATGGCTAAATCCGATACCTCGCCTTTAGGCGCCAATGCTGCGGCTGATGAAGAGCACCGCCTCCTCGTGCAGGAATTCTTAAAGTCGGCTTCATCAACAGAGTTGGGGAATGTAAGCCATTATTCTTAGTCTCCCAGCATCTCCCACCCCGCCGGGGGTCTTAGAGAGGTTCAAGAAATGCCCGGCTCCCAAGCTGTGCCTGAACCTCTACCACGCATAGTATTCACATGACTGATTATCATCCAGGTCTGGGGAGAGTCAATCTGCACGACAGACTTGAAAGTCATCTCCGCCACAGCTAAGCCAAACGGAAGAGTGGTATTTGAATACACCTGCCAGGCCAGCCACGCCAACCGCCTAGGAAACCTGCACGGCGGATGCGCCGCCACCATCTTCGACATCGCCACCACGGCAGCGCTGGTTCCCGTCTCGAAGCCGGACTTCTGGAAATTCGTCGGCGTGAGCAGGACGCTGAATGTAACCTACCTGAGGCCTGTCCCGGTGGGCGAGACGGTCATTATTGAGTGCGATGTTATTGCCATTGGGAAACGATTGTGTAAGTGAACTCGCTGGCCTTGGATTATATGGCGGTATGAGAAGCTCACTGTGGTTGTAGCTACAATAACTGGTACTATGAAGCGCAAGTCTGACGGCGCTCTTACTTGCATATGTGAGCATGGAAAGGTCAACATTGACCCGAAGTTGTGATCTGCCTTATATGGTGTCAGAGGTATTATACGGAGTATATAGACGCGCCGCAATTCATAGAATTTAGCGATGATAAACGGGCTTTGTCTGGGTGTATTTAGATATATATTAGAAATATATGAGTGTGACTGTTGTTACATATATTCTACAGTATCTCCTCGGGTTGCTTACATAGCGCCTTGGTTTTATAGGCTTAAAATATTACAAATGCGGCAATTACGATTTCATAATTGCATGTCACGTGGTTGTGGTCCCGAAATTTGACTGTTCGCGGTCAATTTTTGTGTACGATCCAGATTACCTCCCGCGGATATCTCGGAGACTCAAAATTCTCTTCGTTCAATTCAATGTTTTTCTATCTATTTCGTGCGTTCCTGTAACCTCGTTCTGAACTGCTTGGGAACTGTGGAAAACATACCACGCCAGGTCCGACAACGGCCAATCGATCCAGCAATACCCTGCCAGGTGCTTGTATAGCCCTAGGGGCTCTATTTCCGGTTGAACATGTCGTTCCTAAGTTTCCATACCGATACTCTCGATGTCCTTAATGTCGGCCGCTTCTTCAATCCCCAAGAGCACGATGGCAACTACTACCGGCAATTACACTCTATAGTAGCACGTGTGCCAATTCCAGCACTTTTTATCACGCTACTCTTGATATGTGCGCCTCTGGTCATCGCTCTTTATGTCTATCAATCCAACGCCGCAAAGGCACGAGATGAACAGCCTGCGGGCTGCCGGAAGTTGGGAATAAAGACCAAAAGTAACTTATCCAACGAATTCGACGAGAAATTCGCCTCGGGATGGCCACTATCCACCACTGCCGCTCCTACAAAGCGATGGACTGTACAGAGCATGTGGATTTACCCCATCAAGAGCTGCAGAGGCGTGGAACTCGATCATGCAGACATCATCACCACCGGCATGAAATACGATCGCCAATTCACCCTTGCTCAACTGAAGAACCCAGCACCGGCCGCCGAGACGGAGGAGAAAAGGCAGACGGTACGGACGTGGGAATTCATCACCCAGCGCAAGTTCCCGAGACTCGCTACTGTCAAGGTGGAGGTATGGGTTCCTGATCAGAGCAGTGCGGGTTACCACCCTGAGGGTGAGTATGTCCAGGGAGGCGGTGCTGTTGTTATACGCTTCCCCTATCAGAAACCTGGGTGGAGAGGAAAGCTCGAAAAGCTGGCCACCATACTCAACGGATCAGTCCCAGAGAAGCAGTTCAAGGTCCCCTTTGACCCAACACCCTCACAGGTGCAAAAGTCTGGGTATAAATACGAAAACGTGATTATCTGGAAAGACACCGTCAACGCCCTCAACCTCGAAGTGGACGTCCCCAAAGAGCTACAAGAATATCTCGGCGTCAGCAATAAACTGAGCTTAATCAGAGTCGACAACTCCACCCTGAGAGAAGTCTACAGATGCGCCCCTAAGGCCGAAGACCTGGGTTACCAGCCCGTAACAGGTTTCCAGGATGCCTACCCTCTGCACATCATGAACCTCGCAAGCGTGCGAGATCTCGAGGGGAAATTACCCAAGGTCAAAGGCGTGCCTAGTTTATCAGCCAAGCGATTTCGTGCAAACATCATCGGTGAGAAAGAATCATCCCAAGCAATCCCCTCCAACCATAGGATAGGACTAATTGATATGCCCAGTTACCGGACCAGAACCGTACGAAGAAGATACCTGGAAGAGAGTCAGGATCGGCTCCTACGAGTTCGCCTTCTCCTGCCGGACAGCGCGCTGTAAGCTCCCAAACGTCGACCCTGTTTCAGGGGAAGTGCATGCCTCTGAGCCAGATCGCACGCTGCGGAAACTCAGGAATGTGGATGCGGGAGCTGGGAAGTATGTTGGTTGCCTTGGTATGCAAGTTGTTCCGATAAGTAAGGAGAGTGTAATGGATGTTGGGGATGAGGTTGTCCCGCTGGAATACGGAGAGCATGTATACATAAACCAATAGCTTGAATAATGATAGAAGTTTGTTAGAATGTTAGAACTGCAAACTATCATAAGACTTGTATTTTCACATGCTAATTGTTGATGTAATATATGGAGTCTGTGCGCGCATCAGATTTCATTCAACGTCGCCAATGTGGGGTACCACAAAAATCCAGCAATATTCATTCCAACACAACACAACCCCATACATTCATTGTTGAAACCGTATTCGAGTACATCCCTTTCCCAAAAGTCTCCACGGAGATTCAACAAGCTCTTCTGGTTTCTGTTGGGAGACCAGGGTGGAGGAGATGGATTATGGATGATGCGGCTAGACGCGTGTGATGGAGGGGCATGTGCCTCGGCAGGAACCGGATTTTGCTTGTGAGAGATATTGAGCTCGCTCAACGACATGGATGAGCAACGACGTCAATATACTCCACGCATCGTATATCGCCAAGTCGTGAATAACGATCTGAGCTAAGTATAGGGGCATTATAGGGGAATAAGTTGATATTGTTACAGTAGTGGGACAGGGCCCGAAGGTAAGGTTGTCAGTCATGAACATCAATGAACACATGCTAGGTTGGTCTTCAATATTGTCATCAGTGGTGAGATATGGCGAAGGTAGGGTTGTCTGTCACAGTAGTGGAAATCAAGTGATACACGCAATGGTTGGTCTTTCAATTTCATATCATTTTTTGATAAGAACCTATCTCTATTTGAAAGGAGAGTCAACTATTCGCTGCTCCAAAGCCAGCCCGCCACAACCCATTCAAAGGGGATAGTGGTGCCGCCAAGTCATACATCTAAGTACAAGGATTCAATATTCGTGAATTAGCCTTTCCCGAAACGCCTCCCAGTTCTACGCATTCCAACGCTCAAAACAAATTGTGGGGCCACCATGAGTATCAGTTTCTCAAGTTTGTGCCACCACGTAACTCCTCGCCTCGTTCGTCCCTGGCCGTTGTCGTCGTTACTGTAGCTCCGCTACATGATCTATCCATGCCGAATATAATCGGTGTGGCGTCTAGGCGGCATCTGCTGATGCTACCGGCTCCGCAATGCGGGTAACCTGGCTGCCAGCGCGGATGATCTTCTTGCCAGCGGAGTCGCTGACGAAAGAGATATCCTTGTTCTCGCGCTGAGCCTGCTTCCAGATCTCGACCTCAGATCCTCCACGGAGGACACCAACACGCATCGTCGACAACAGGTTGTGTGCCGCGTTGGAGTGGTTGTAGACGCCACCGTTGAAGATAGCCGTGGCATCCTTTCCAATACCGGAGTTGATCAGAGCCTTGCCACCAGGGTGGTCCTTGATGAAATCGCCAACGTCGTGAATGACACCGGCAACAGCAACGAGGGCACGCCCATCCTTGGCCTCCTTGACGTAGTCGTCCCAGCTGATGATGGGGAGCTGCTCGAGCGGGATGCCCCAGTTGAGAGTGGCGCGCTTCTGGTCGAGCTTCTTCTGGAGCTGTTGGACGCGGCCCTTCTCGATCTCGTTGGACTTGAACTGCTTGAGGTCGTAGGCGAGGCCGAGCTGCTTCCACATCCAGATGCTCCACTTGGTGGGATCATATTGGTGCCAGGTGATGGCATTGCGGTAATCGGACGGGAACTCGTGGTGGAAGTTGTGGTAACCTTCGCCGAGGGTGACGATGGCAGTGATGAAGTGATCACGCGGAGAGTTGCGGTCGTCGAATGGCTGGTCACCGAGCCAGTGAGCAAGAGAGTTGACGCAGAAGGTTGCCTGCTGGACGACGAAGATTCTGAGAATTCCAGCGTAAACGAAACCGCCCATCCAGTCACCCCATCCGAGGCCGCAGACGAGCATGGGGAAGATCATGCCCATGGTGATCACGGTCTTGATGTAGTTGCGGTGTTGCCACACGACAATTGGGTCCTCGTTGAGATCGGTGATGTCGGTACGGCCGATACGCTTGGGGTTCTGCTTCATGACCATCCAGCCGAAATGCGAGTACAGGAGGCCCTTGCGGACGGAATATGGGTCCTTGTCGGTATCGGTGTATCTGTGGTGAGCACGGTGGTCCCTCGCCCACCATCTGATGGAGCCCTCTACGGCACCGCCACCCATGGCAGCGAGGAAGAGCTTGAGGGGAGTTGTTGCCGAGTACGAGCTATGGGCCCAGAGACGATGGTAGCCTGTTACCTGTTAGTTTGGCTGCCCGACCAGAACGGATTTCAACGCTCGTCAAACTTACCAGCAGTGATGCCGAGACCGGTCATGAAGTAGTAGGCAAATGCCCAGACAGCCGTCTTCCACTGAAGCGGAGTCCAGTATGCCATGACCATGCCGTACAGCGGGATGCCAATGATCATGACAACATTGAGCCAGTTGATGTGCTTGTACCAATTGGCCGCAGTGATGGGCTCCTCGGTGATATGGGGCTTCTTGGGGTCATATTTGGAGTTGCGGACAGGCTCCGTCGAGGAGGATGCTGCCATGTTCGAAGGCTGCTGATCAGCGGCCGTCTGAGATGGTTCTGCCATGGTCGTTTTGAACTATCCCTCGTCGGTTGGAGTATCGACACAGGTGGTGAGGTTGAAGGAAAGAGAGCAGGAGGAGTGGCGGACCCTCGGGACCTATATACCAGGGAGCTAAATAGTTTTTTGGCGGTGGTGGCCCAATGTTGAATGATACGCTAGCGGCGGGTGAGAGGAAGGAAGTACTTTTTGGTAAGGCAGAGGAGGAGGACGCCACTTGATTCGGACAAGCAGGCCACGGAAATAGAAAAGAGGGGAAAGAATTGGGGAATGGGTGGCGATTGGGGGTGTGTAATGGAATTTAATTAAGAAGCCGAGAAGCCTAGGTTCATTTGTGGAATTATACGTGTACTGGTATACGGATGAGACGTTTTGGTGGGTGAGTGAGTGGGAGTATAGAACATGGATGATGGATGATATGGATATGAATGTTGGTGAATACATACAAGGCATAAAAAAGAAGGGCCTGGCATGTGCATGTGCAAGTGTAAGTGTGTGTGTGTGGATAGTGGTTGGATGAGTCTGAGTCTGAGTCTGGGGCGGTATTTGGTGGTATTTGGTGGTATTAGGTGGTAAAATGCAGGTCTGAGGGGTCAAAGTATGATAATTGTTGAGGTTTCGGTGAGGAACCATATGAAGGACGTATGCGGTACAGACTAGCACAACCCAGTCTCATAGGGTTACAGGATCGTGGGAGTCGAGTGTACATGGGCTGACAGCATAATTGGTGTGTGACTACAGGTACTATTACTTTCACCACTGCTAGAATGAAAGTGATTTGCTCATTGAATATAGTCTAGTTTTTGTATATACTTGCAGACAAAGTATTGACACAGCATTCTATGTGTCTACTTGTACTTACATGCTTGTACCACTCCCCTCGATCGTCCCACCTCCCGCTGCAATGCCGACTCTCCCTTCTCTCTCTCACTGGAATGTTGGGACCTTCTTCCCCAACAATTCTTTCCGCCCCGCCCCCCGCTCCTGCTTCTTCCGCCCCGCCCGATGACCCTAACACTGGATCAAACCAGATCAACGCAAACCATATAACTGTCCGCTGATTGGCCACAGCCACACGACAACTGCCAAGATATTCGAGATATCGTCGTTCAATGCTTCCATTTTGCATATACAGACATACACTGAAATACACTGAAATACACAGGCATGTACAGACACATACAGACACATACACCGTCGCGGTACACATATATCCTCGTGGTACCCTTTTTGTAAGAGCAGAGCCTCAAGTTTCTTTTTGAAATTTTGTAACCCCCCAGGATATGCTATACAATTATACACAATAACAACACAATAAACGCCCCGAATAACGCCCCGCCAAATAAATCAAAAGCAAAAATCGCTACTAAATACAATGTGGCGTCCTGTAGTATCGTCCTGAGTATCGTCCTGAAGTATCATCCTGAAGTCTCATCATGGCATGTCGGTCATTAAATCATCGTCGCTAATTCCCTGAGGAATGTCAGAATGCTCTAGGGTGCTGTGTCCCCCAATACCTGTCAGGTCGCCAATCGCTGCCTCCGTCTGTTCCAAATTCTTGTCCTGGTGCTGGTGCTCCAGGGTGGCGGTGCCTGTAACATCACGTGTTGCTAATACTCCGTCGTCGTCACCATGCTTCGTCCCCAGACCCAACATCACAAAATCATCGGTCGTGACTTCCCCACACTCCTTGGCTTCATCACGTGGGATGGCTGATTGCCCCACAGCTGCTCCAGGGGCAACACTATCCCCTGTGATCTTATCGCCCGTGCTGTTGCTTGCGCCTCCAAGAACGGTGTCGTCCTCAATTTTATCCTCTATGGCGTTGTTTGCATCCCCATCCGTGGTTTTGACGGCAACGCTGTGCGTCTCTTCGATTCCGTCTCCAGCCGCTATGGCGCGATCCTCGGTCACATTTCCAGTAATATAACTGACATCTCCGCTCATAATCTCAATATCGTCGCTTCTATACCCAGCTACAGTGCTGTTGTCCTCGGTTGCACTTTGGGCGTAACCTGAATCGTTGCTCGTAGCAATAGTCGCAGCGTCGAAGGTACTTTTGCCATTATCAGGAGTAACCATGTGATTTTCAGTAGCATCCTCTCTTTTGTCGCCGTCATCTTCATTTGTCACTGTTGCGGTGGGGATTTGGATATTTTCGTGGTCCATGGGAACAGTAGTGTTGCTTTCGGTAGCATTCTCGTTTCCGGGAGATCTGAGCACGTCTTCGCTTTTTTCCGTTGGAGCAATAGCGCTGGTCTCAATTGCATCTCCATTAATTAGGCTTGCACTCTCAGTTGCAACTGCGGTGGCGATGTTTTTGGTGGCCACAATTCCATGTGCAGGGGAGGTGGTGACATCCTCGGCCGCATTATTGATATGATCCATATCCTCTGGTGAATTTTCCGAAGCGTCGATGGCATGTCTATTCTCCCCTGAGTTAGTATGCTCATCATCTCCAATTACATCCTCAATATCAAAATGCACAGTCGCTTCGCCGCCACCAATGGCATCGCTGTCTGCTATGTCATGTGGCACTACAAAATCGTCGACCACGTTATCTGGCACGCTTTCATTGACCTGGTTTTCATCCAGGTAGTGCCTTCCTGGCGATACGGTGACAATTCGAGGCTCAAACTCAAGCTCTCCAATGGCACTTCTCGGTGGAGATCGGCCTCTCCTGGGGAAGAAGTAAGCCTCGCCGGACATGTCAGTTGGTGCATTCACATACGTGTGTGTACCAGTTGATGGTGCTATTCCGCCTCGCTCGGTTGTTTGCGAGTCCATAAGTCGGAAATTATCAATATCATCCCTCTCCACAGCATGGGCTGGGTCGATATATTGGGACTCGGCACGGTCTGATGGCTGGTTGCCGTAATCCCTTCCGTGGTCATCGCCCTCCATTTCCGGGAACATGCTCAAAAGCGACGTCGTGTGACACCGGGTTCTGGGGTCATCGCTAAGGCATATTCCAACCAAGGCACGATAATAACTCGGGATTTCTTGCGGGGCAGAGGCAAGCGTAAGAGGCCTTGGTTGATTTTCAGGCTCGTCTTGCTGCATGGCCAGAGCCCATAAAACCATACCGAGCTGAAATATGTCAGACTTGACGCCAATGTACATCGAAATCCTTTGTTTGCTTTCGATTAGTGCGGCAACTTCAGGTGGTTCCCATCCGACTGGGCATCCTCGTCGGTTAATGTCAATAATCTTCGCATTATCATCGCCGTCAATGACAATATTAGATAGTGTAAAGTCTCCTTGTACAAAGCCAGCTAAAAGCAACGTCAGCGTCAGGCGCAAATGGGTTAACAGTAGCTAAATACCTTCATGAATCTCTGATAATCCCTGGACGATTTGTTTCGCCCAGCGTTCACGTCGCGGCCATGACAATTCGTCTTTACCATCATAAATAACGTCGATCAAGGCTCCTTTCTCCGCAAAACTAATCAACAGACCTTTCAGCAGCGATCCATCATTACTTGTAATGACGCCTCCAAATTGGATAACGCTGTCCGAACCGGAAAGGCGATGAAGGGCATTGACTTCATACAAGAATTCTTCCACCGTGTCAGGCCCCGGAATCTCCTTTTTGATAAACACACGCCCGTTAACCGTGACTTTGTAGACAAAACCCGAAAGATGAGAATCAAACACAAGGTCCTGCTCCTTGACTCTCTGACAGTACAGATGATTAATGGCTGAGACCGGTGGAAATTGGATGACCTCGTGTATGTCTTC
Organism: Pseudogymnoascus verrucosus; assembly: GCF_001662655.1. Classification (NCBI taxonomy): domain Eukaryota; kingdom Fungi; phylum Ascomycota; class Leotiomycetes; order Thelebolales; family Thelebolaceae; genus Pseudogymnoascus; species Pseudogymnoascus verrucosus. Next base: position 355,995 of record NW_017263676.1, read on the forward strand.
CGTGACGTGCACATGCAGCCTATCGCTCTCCGTCTGAAGCTTCAGATTCGTGACAGTATCATAAAATTGGATATCAGGTAGAGACTCCCGAATTGCGTCGTAGATCCTGGCACTTTTATCCCGTTGATACTGAGTCTGTTGCAGTTCTTCCTCCAATGAGCCTGGTGGTGCATCCCGATAATCAAGGGATATTGTGACTCGGCGCCAGTGCGTCGGAGTTTCGGCATACGTAACGAAGAATTTTTCTCGGTTCGATCGATCTCGGAAGTGCATACTAAGATTGAGGATCCATTTCTTATCGAGCTCCTCATCGAGGAGTCCATCGGATCCAGCAATCGAATGTGGTGCAGGGTGCTCAGTAAAATCGTCTCTCGGAATTTCCGGCTCTGCTAATTCAGATATCGCCTGTTGCTCCTCCGTTGTAACATCAGCATCATCAGTAGCCACTCCTATTAGGGTCGGTGCAGAGTTTCGCGGCAGAGACAATGTGGAGGTTTTCGGCGAATCGCAAAGCTGGTCGGCACGATGAGGGTCGACTGAGAAAGCCCGCCTCTCATTCTGTTTGGCCTTCACCGCCTCTAAATTATGCCGGAGTTCAGACTGCTGCCTCTTGAAGGTTCCCGGTCTGGGTAGGCCTGGTATGGCCTTCCTTGATATCCTCCTAGCAAGATTGGAACGCGGTGCCGCTGCTGCTTGCTCATCGGGCCGCGGGGTGAGAGGCTCCTCCTTCGCAAACCACCTCTTCCATGGCCAAACTGACCGGTGATCTGTGTCCAAGGTCTCGTGCGGAAGCAGCATTTGTGTGGTCGCGTCTTGGAACGGCAGGAATTTGGCCATTGGACAGCCTCACCCGTCGGATTCTGTCAGAAGAAGCTCTAGTACTCCAATCATGAGTAGTTCCTGTCGTTCAGGCGAGTATCTGTAGATGTCGTGAGGGGCTGGCGGCTGTCGGTTTTTGGCTGTTTCGACTATCTCTCGGCTCTGAGCACGTCGTATTTTTCGGAGAATTCCCAACGCGCAGGTAGCTCCACGAGGACTGCAGACCCCGCGTGGCGGAGTAGAGCAGAGGCCTGGTGGTGGGACTTGATTTAGCAAGCATCGATGTTCGATGGGCGGTGAGTGAGGCGGCTGTTCTCGTGTGAACTTGTTCTGTGGACCTAGTTGCGAGCCGCTGCAGCTATCCGATCTGTGGCCGAGCGTGAAGAGGTTGGAGTGAGATGTCTACAAAGTTATGTAGGAGGATTGGGGGGGCATTATAATTTGAAATTCCGTCTCACGGCGAGCAGAAACGGCATCAGGGCTTGGGAGGAGAATGGATGACAACGAATTGATTATGGCAGTAGCTAACCGCGAGCCCAATAGACCAAAAAAGAGGCGGCAGCCCTGTATATTTTGAATGGCTAGTGATAGAAGAGAGTCACGGAGCTACTGTAAGAGCAGATACTCTTACATGTGCCGCGCATATTGGAGGTGGTTGGGTGTCAATAGTAAAATACTTTCAAGGTGGCAGGGTAGCAGGGTCCGAACCAAGGGAAAGTAGCAGCGGGAGGAAACTAGAGGGAACCCCACACGGTACAAAACATGAAGACACAACACTAAGGCCGTTTTGCACTACTCTTACCGCTGTTACCCCTTACCACTACCACTACTACTTACTACCACTCATCACCGCCAGATCTAGTCGTGTGTGTTTGCGTTGGATATGAGTATGATTGTTTTTGCTGTTTGTACTCTACATACATGCGAGTCGTTATGAATACGGGGGACATTATATTGTGAGCCCATACTGCAAATCTATACCCTAAATACACAAACAGGCTCATACTGTGCATACAAAGTATCATCTCACATATCCATATCCTGAACTCCATACATACTAAAGAGCGAAGACCTGCACCGTTCTAGCTGTATCTTCTCACTATGTCTGCGCCTCAGCGGGGCACGTGTCACCGCTGCTCTGGGGATCAGCGCCATGGGGATTTTACCCACTCGAGTATCTAACTCCGTAACTGCTCTTGGTCGTCCCTTTGGGCATCATCCTACCCGTTTGGGTGAACGGTAGGTGGTATCATTCATCTTCTAACTGCTCCGAGACCCGCAATGCTCAAATAGCCCCCGGCTTGCCACGTCTCCCTCCCTTCTCATCTCGGGTCTCAAGCCTCAACTCGGCGGCGGCTCTACTACCCTCTCCTCACCAACGCCTCCTCGTGTCACGGACGTGTATACAATAATGCCGCTCTTTCCTTCTTCTCTCCCCGGCTACCCTACTACTAGACGGTCTGTTTCCTCATCCAGACACGACCGCATCTGTGCAAGTTTCCACCTCGCCAGGTAACATCGATATCGACCTGTAGATCGACATCAAAACGCCAACGATCCAGTCCACCACAGTATGAAACAACCTGTAACCAAAAACCGTTCAAAACATGCTCACCCCAGCATACCTGCCTGTCCAGCGGTAGAAAAAAGAAAATGGCGCGCGCGGCTTCTCCTTCCGCCCCGTTTTCCATCACTCAATCTAGGGCCATGTGTAGAACCATGCTCCCAATTAATTACCCTGTGATTGCCACGACGTACCCAGATTACCGAGCTCAGCGGCAGGACAGGCGGAAATTCGCTCTTTCCTGAGGGGATTAATTTTTTCATTGGATAAAGTCTCTTCCTACATGGGAGTATTGGGCAGCGATGTTGATGCAGTGTACTTCCCCCAGCGAGGCTTTCGTCTTCCATCCTTTGACGTGTTGTTGTTGCTAAAACCCTAGAGTCGTGCTGCGCTGTACGTGCATGACAAGGCTCATCTTCCCCGTGAACCCGGAACCAACCACGCTACAGAGAACCATTCGCCTCGTAAATCTCGACGGTTTGACTTACCTTCTTGCATTGAACCCACCTGATCATTCTCCACAATCACATCAACACACATTTTTCGTTTTGGTTTTGGTCAAGAAAAGTCTGTGGAGCGCGGGATGTTTGTGGTAAGACGAATGGATTGCACAGATAATATGTCTTTTTTTACATTGGCGAAATGGGTAAACCAGCTGTGGTTGACTGGTCCGCCCAACACCCCGTTCTAATGGTCTAGATAATACACCAGTATATTACAGAAATGCTACCCACGCCATATATATGCAACTCCAAGAGGTGAGGGGGTACTCGTTGCTGAGTCCGCGACGCTACCACGCCGAAGCCGATAGGCGCCAATTTCCGTGCGCCAAATTTGTCCATCAAGAGGACATTGGTCCGATCATCGAAGATCCCTCATTCAATCATCATCGCCCGAGTCTTCGCTCTTATCTTCCTTCTTTGGCTTGGATAGCTGCTTCTTCCAGACGTTGTTCGCTTTCTCAACGTCGAGGTCCGCGAACACCAGGCCGAAGACATCCGAGTACCACTTCGCAGGGTGCCCTTCAATGCCTTCTTTGATGTTCTATAGTCATGTTAGCTTTAGCAGATTGGTGGAAATGAAGGAATGATGCTTACCTCTGGAAGTTCCAGCCAGTCAGACAGGTTGTCATGAGGGAATATAATCTTCTTCGATCCAGCCCGGCGTGCTGCTACAGTCTTCTCGCGGAGACCTCCGATTCTCAGGACCTTTCCAGTGACAGTAAGTTCACCAGTCATGGCAATCGTTGGGTCCAGCGGCGTGTCCAAGGCCAAAGACAACATGGAAGTTGCCATTGTAATACCAGCCGATGGGCCATCCTTCTGAACGGCGCCCTCGGGGCAATGTAAATGTAACTTTGCCTTGTCGAAGAAGTGGTTTTCTGGGAACTCCTTCGCCATAACCGATTTCGCAAACGAATAGGCGATTGTGGTGGACTCCTTCATGACGGCCTTCAGGTTACCGGTTGTGGCCAACCCAGGTCGAGACTCTGAATTTAATGCACTCTCCAGAATCGACTCAACGTACAACGCCGCTCCGCCCATCTGTGTCCACGCAAGACCCATGGCAACTCCGGCCGGTGTAATATCGTAGAGCCTATCCGACGTAAAGACCGGAGCTCCGACGTAGTCCTTGAGGTTCGTTTTGTCGATTGTGATGTGAACGCTTTCAGGAACAGCTAGGCTGACACGAGGCACCTCAGTCGTCTCCTTCTCAATGTTGCCCGACGTCTCTACTGTGTCCGTAGTATCCTTCTTCGAAGCCTCCAGGGCTGCCTTACCCTCCTCGGTAAGGGCCTCAGCCTCGGGGAGAGCATCTTCTCCCAGATCCTGAACGATTTTCAGTGCCGATTTACGGTACACCTTCTCAATCTGCTTCTTCAGGTTGCGGACTCCAGATTCACGGCAGTATGATTTGATAAGCTCTTCGATAGCTTCTTTGCTGAGGTCGACATCGACATCCTTCAGGCCTGCAAGCTCCTTGGCAGCAGGGCCGAGGTATCGTTGTGCGATAGCCATTTTCTCGTCGGAGACGTATCCAGATAACTCGATCATCTCCATTCTGTCGAGTAGGGGGCGAGGGATCGTGTCAGTCATGTTTGCTGTGCAGACAAAGAGCACCTTGGAAAGGTCAACCGGAACATCCATATAGTGATCCAAGAATGAGCTGTTCTGCTCCGGATCAAGTAACTCCAGTAGCGCTGATGCTGGATCTCCTTGATGACCCCTGCCAATCTTGTCGATCTCATCGATTAATATCAATGGGTTCTCGGTTTGACATTTCTTCAGCGCCTGGATAATGCGTCCAGGTAATGCTCCAACGTATGTACGTCTGTGACCCTTGATCTCAGCAACATCCGTCAGTCCACCGACACTGAATCTGTAGTATTGCCTATTCAGGGCTCTCGCAATGGACTTTCCTATGCTCGTCTTTCCAACACCAGGAGGCCCAACGAAGCAAAGAATCTTTCCCTCCACAGTCCCTCTAAGCTTGCCAACGGCAATGAACTCTAGAATCCTATCCTTCACATCCTTCAGGCCATAATGGTCCTCGTCGAGGACAGTCATGGCGTTCTTGATGCCGAAGTTCTCAGCGCTACGCTGACCCCAAGGAATTTGGGTCAGCCAATCCAGGTAGTTTCTTGTGACGTTGAATTCGGACGCAGCAGGCTCAAGATGGGCCAGCTTGTTGAGCTCTTCGTCGAAGACCTTCTTAACCGCCTCTGGCATTGCCAGTTTCGAGGCCTTGTCCTTGAACTTCTCGACGAGCTTATCTTTCCCATCGGACTCAATTCCAAGTTCCCGTCTAATCCCCTTCATCTGCTCCATCAACCAGTATTCCCGTTGGCGCTTTTGAATCTTGTTTTCTACATCCTTGGAGATTTTAGATTGTAATTGGGCGTTCATTAACTCCTTCTTGAGCACAACGAGGGCCTTCTGCAGGCGCTCCTCGATGTTCAGTGTCTCGAGCACGTCTTGCAGCTCGGCAACCTCACCCGAAGACACAGCAGCGGCGAAATCAGCAAGTTTTGCAGGCTCTTGCATAACATTCCCTGCAGATTGGCTCATGGAGAAGGTGGAGATTTGGTCCCGGAACAAGCTGTTGAGACTTGCGACCTCCTTGAAGACATTGACAATCTCGTTGGTCACAGCGCGAATAATAGGGCTCTTGGGGTCGTGGGCCTCCTCAACAAGGTTTTCGACGTTGACCAGGCTGACCGGGTACTTTCGTAGAAATGCGGTGGGCTCATACTGAACTGCAGATTCGTCGACGGACTTCGCCTCGGGGGGGATCTCTTCGAAGCTCGCTATGGCGTCACCCTTCTTCTGGGAAGGTTCGGCGGCCGCCTCCGGCTTTGCTGGAATAACATCCGGAATAATAGGTTCAGCCACTGGAGGTTGTTCTCCAGCGGCCTTTGCATCGGTACCTGGCCGGTTTGGCGTTACCAAATCCGAGATTCTGATCCTTCTGTGCGGGTATAGAACTGCCGTCAGGGCATCGGGCTCGCCGTGGACAGGGAATGCGCTGGTGATCTGGGCAAAGACTCCGACGTCGTGCACATCATCCATGTTTTCGATAATGTCCCTGTCCGCGTTTTCATCCTTGAAGAGGAATGCACCGATATAAGGTTGTCCCCGCTTTATCATCTCTTGGATTGCCGCCGCAACGTTGGGATCCCTTATAGTGACTGCCTTGTAGAACCCAGGGAAGAGCGGTCTCTTGGCGATCGGAATCGCCATAACCTGGGGGTATATTTCGGGAACAGTCGGTTTTTGTAAAGCTCGTTCGTTCGCAGACTTGCGACCTTTGCGGCCGCCATCGCTTCCGGATTGCTCGCCACTGCCGCCAGTTGCACTGCTTCCCTTCCCATCTACTGGCCCTGCCCCTGATGCGCCGGCGGCCGGCGTGGAATCGGACCCTTTGGTCTTTGTCTCCGCCACATCCTCGCGCTCCTTCTTCCGCTCCAGCTCTGCCTTCTCCTTAGCTGCCCGAGCGGCAATCTCCTCAGGAGATATATCTTTCGAGTCGTCCGAGGAGTCTTTCAGGAGACGGGAGAAGGTTGTGAATGTCGACGTAGAACCTCGGCTCACGAGGGGTACGGCTTGCCTCCGCGAGGCCGACAACTGCGTCCCATTAAGTGACAGCCACCGACCGCCTGAGTACGGCCGCAGGGCAACGGTCCTGCTATGCTGTGCTGTAGCCCTGTATACATTCCGAAGCGCAGGCCGCCATGGCAGGTTTTGGCTGTATAGCATACTCAGCCGAATGGAATCGCGGTCGAGAAACGAGGGCGCTTGTGATCTCGTTTGAAACTATTTCAAACCTCGTAAATGGGCGCCTCCAGTCCGGCAGGGGTTGCAGGACAAAATAAAATAAAAAGATAATGCGAATATGCGAATTATGGAAAATTAATTGAAGGAGGCGGCTACCGAATCCCCAAGGCACGCGCGAGGTGTCATCGAATGGCTTCTTTTTGAATTTCCAATCACTAATCCCGATCGGCGCTTGTACGGATCTGGGCTAGTTTAGGAGCTCCCAGACCCGAACAACCCGCCAGTCACCATCGGCCTTCCTCCGTATCGGCCGAATTGAAGACAGCGTCAACGTAGAAAACATCAGCTTTACAGTTACTATTTGAAGGCTTCTACGTAGATAAATAATATATATTTATATGTAATTATACCTGGTCGCTAGAATTTTGTTACTTAATCCAAGAATACTCGTTTTACCAATGCGAATGCACAATTGCAATGTTAACGTTTAAATGCAGCTTTATATTTATCATGTAATCTAACCTATTTCCACGAATTCAGCCCCGCCCATGGATCCTGCGCACCGGACTGCTGGCTCATCCTGGATTGAGAAGCAGGATACCCATCTCGGCCGTTACCCTGTTGATACACCGATCCTGGTGGAGAAAACGTCTGTTGAGGACCAAGAGGAGGTGGTCCAGGGGGTGGTGGAGGTGGGACGTAGCCGGCTGGGACGAACTGTTGCTGTTGCATTGGCTGTGCAGTGTGATGTTGCTGTTGCTGGTACTGGTATTGATTAGGGGAGAAATGCTGTTGAGTAGGAGGGGGCGACGTGGGTTGTTGATTGTATTCACGGCGAGCAAATGAACTTGGATCATAGCCACCCTGCTGAGACTGTGATCCCGGCCTGGACCCTCCTTGATTCCCATATTGGTCGGTCCTCTGGCCACCTTGCTGCTGATAATAGTTTCCTGGCGGTGGGCTACTGTATTTTGGGAATGTCGGTTGTGCTTGCTGTGGAGGAGTCGCCGACGGGACTTGATATTGGCCGGCAAAATTCGTCGGTGGGTAGTGTGCAGAGGGCGAAATAGACGGTTGACCTCTTGACGAAGGAGGGTTCGCGTTGGATGGGGATGTTGATGGGTCCATCGACATCCTCTCCATCAACCCTCTCAAACGCTCACGCTCCCTCTCTTGCTGTCCCCCGGCATTGGCAGCTCTGTCTTGCTCAATCTGGTGCAGAAGCTGCGCTCCCTCTGATCGGCGGTTGTTGACGAAAGTCTCAACATTCTTCTCAAGACTGTTTACAGTATCTTTCATCTCCTTATACCACGTCTGGGCGTCACTGAGGCCGGTTTCCAGCTCCAAGAACTCTTGGTATACTCGTTTGTACTTGGCAAGAACAGTGCCTCTTTGCCTCGTGATGGCCTCATATTTGCTTTGCTCGGATCGGACTCTCTTGTCTTGCAAGAGGCTATTGAAGCTGGTCGTGAGTTCTTTCATTAAGGATGATTGCTTGTGGTTTGCTTGGAGAAGTCGTGTCTGATATGGTCGGAACTTTTCTAGTTCTGTTTTGAAGAGCTGCGTCTCATGGCTCGAAACAGCCTTTTTATTGAGAATAAGGACCTGCGAGATATCGTCGTTGTGCGCCTAAAACAACATCAATTCCTATCTTTCTCTGACAAGGGATATTACGTACCTTCTCCTTCAGATCCTTAAGAACCTGGCCTCGTTCCCGCTTAATCAGGTTGAGTTTCTTCAATACGTCTTCTACCCTGTTAACTTGGTCCATCACACTGACGTCGTCATCAGCGAAATCGGCGTCCAGAAGATTGCCATCTAGTCCCCCAGATGCTGGGCTTCCAGAATTATTCCGCTTGCCGCCTACTTTGATCAATGCTCTTTGAAAGAGCACATCGGCCTCGCCAGTTTCACCCGCTGACCTCATCTCATCAAAGTCGACTTCGTTCTGTCGCATCTTGGAATATAAAATGTTATCACTCCTTCCTGCCTCCTCCAAAGCATCGCGGTAGTTCTTGATATCATCCCTTAGCGTCATGGTCAACCGCGAACTTGGTTGTTGTGTCCACTCTCCTTCGTATTTGGAACGCATCTTTTCGCAAACACTTTCTTCCATATCAAGCTGCTTCGTGCTCTTCTCGAGTACGCCCGTTATGGATTCTCTACTACTAGTTAGGTAGTCAAAGGTTCCACCATATGGCTCATGGCCAGCAAGCTCGTCGCACCACCCCTTAAAGTCGTTGTCCGAAAACACTTCATTATCAAAGCCACCCTTGATAACCTGCAATGCGCCTGGTAGTCGAAGGTAGTCCAGGCTCGCAGCCATCTCGGAGTTGGCGATTTCTACCCGCTCTGTCTCTGCACGAACCATCTTTGCCTTCTCCTCATCGTACAGACTGGCGGACTCGGTGACAGACATTGGTATTATCTTTTGGAAAATATCCGGACCCGTGATGCGCTGGATATCTTGGCCTGCGTACAACTCGCTGACTGGAATTGCTTTTGCCGCAGGGAGCTTTAGAATAGCAGTCAGACCTGCCTCTGCGGGCACTGTTTGATGATAAATATAGTCGTTGTCCTTTACCAGCCCTTCCAGCTTCTCCTGGACGGTTGTGAGATGGCGTTTGGTAATATCCACCAAACTGGAGCCTGTTTCAGAGCTCAGGTTCGAGTTCGCGGGTACGTTATTAGGGAAGCTGTTCGCTGCCCGTTGTGCGTCTTTGGCCATGGTTTCTGCAACCTGAAGTCTAGCGATCGCAGTACCGTGAGAATTGGCGTCATCATCAGCTAGGGCCTGGTAATATTGCGCCAGAGAAGCCATATAGTGAGATTTGATCTAATTCTGTGTCAGTCCCAAAGCAACATACTGGCAAGAGCACCTGTTGCACAGGGCTTATGGCAACATACCTGTGTGACAAGCAGCCAAACCTTCTCAAAAATAGCTTTATTCACATTCTCCTGAACACCCTCCACTGCTTGAGAGTATAAATAGCCAGCTTGGCTTGCGAGCTTAGCCAGCAAACCTACTTTCTTACCATCCGCAATTTGTTTTTCCAGGAACACCTCTTGCCCCTGTGCAAGCATAATCTGTATAAGCGTCTTCACAGTGTCCCTACTGAGATCCGTAGATGGCGCGTGGAGGAAGTTCTCGTTTATATATGTGAACATTCCCGCGGATGCTTGGAAGGAGTGGTATGCCGTTTTCAACCCCGTATCCTCAGATCGGGACTGGTGCGCTGCGTGGCATGAGAGCACGGCAGATATGTTAAAAATAATTGATGCCTTTTCGTATGCCAGAGAATATTGGGATGTCGGCTTGTGGGTGAATGCATCGAACCTGTAATTACAATGTTAGAAGTGACTTTTATATGAGCGTATTTCCGCAACATACCATGTAAACGATATCTTGATGTGGTTTTCATCCACCGGGAATCGAAGGTCCAATAGCTCCAACTGGCCATAATATCTGTATAGTAGGTCCCTTCCTGCAGCGCTATCCTTCCCAGCACCTCTCATATCCTGTCGCAGGCGATTCAGCGTGGCGCATTCTTCCGCATATCTCTCCGGGTCATCGCCATACGTCTGACGAATGTAATCCTTCAAAGGCGGCACCCAATCTATTTCATTCGTAGCCTTTAGAGGAGCTGAGATCATGGGCGACGAAGCCATCGTGGTTGCTCTGCGTGGCGCTCGCCCTGCTCCTCAAGTGTTGCGACCCGCAGGTGAGAGTGGACGTTGAGCTACAGCCGGAGCCGGTGACGACGGTTATGACTTAATTCGCGCTTGGCCGCAGCATCTGCCTCCGCGGCTAGGTGGGCTCCCCTCAGGAACTAGACTCTGCAAGCAGCATAAGTTTATTGAAGGTGTGAGCGGATAGTCGACGATTGATGTAGCCAGTCCTTAGCTTGGTGCTTATCGAACTTCAGCTGTTTGCTGGCGGTGGGGGCCGGGGACAGCTGTTGCGGAGGGCCTGGGCCACGTCGGTGGGCGGGGGATCGAGTTGTTCGAAACCCGACACGGACAACGCAGCGATGGGATGAGGCAGCAATTTTTCGCTTTGGGATACGGAATCGAGGATGTTGGAAGCTCTGAGTGTACGGACTTTATTGTGGCTGGGCCAAGATGTGGTTTTGGGAAACCGGGGGTGGGGGGGAGGGGAGGGGGTGTGGATGGAGCCAATATCGATTGCTATCGGGTTTGGTGGTTTGGCGCTGCGGCTTCCAGCGAGTCTCGTCATAGCACTCTAAAACCTACAACTTTTCTAAAACCACCATGACAACCAGGCATTATACCCAGTCACTGTTAAAAAACTAGTTGATTGGGCATGAGCAAGGATTTATGCTCAAAAAGAAAGTAAATAATCCTAATATGCCGTACATAATAACTCCACATATGTATCGCCGTTTACTCTTGAACAGCATGTATGTAATGCACCACGTATGCACCATCTTGCGCACCCACTTAAGGGGGATATTTGCGCCATATTTCACTGTCCAGAATCACATTCACAGTTAATTCCAATAGATATCAAAGTGGCACTCATGCAAAGTGATGGGTTGTGATTACTGTCTTGGAGCTGACACAGCATACGATTGGGTGTATCGGCCTCGAACTACCAGCATGGCAACCACACTGGGAAACAAGCCTTGCCCGTATGACCAGGTGGGGTTGATTGAGAAAATATCAGGGGGGGCTTTCTAGGAAGTCAACCCAACCACACGAGGATTCATTCCGCAACGTTCGTTTTGCTTGATAAATATATTTTGGTGGTGATTTCTAGGAGTGTCCGTCTAGTTTTGCTACATGATATACATACATTGTTATATACAAGTTATTACAGTGAAATGATGGGATGCGACTTGTACGACCGCAAAACCATCATCTTGACCAAGAAAGCGTGCCAGGGAGGCTTTCATGCCCAACCAGCCAATTGCTCTGGCACGCAACTAGGGCTGCCCACGACTAGAAGTCATAGAGCGCAACGGGTGGTGATCTATCTCACAACCCGGAATCGGAGCCCTTCTTGGGCGACTTTCCGTCTTTTTCCTGAGCGCCGCCGTCTTTGGGGGCATCTTTGGGTTTGGCATCCTTCGAATCAGACGCAGTGGTGGTACTCGACTCGGCGGGTTTGTCAGTCAACTTGTGCCAGATCGACTTGAGAAACCCTTCATTCTTCTGAGAAGTTTCGGTTTCGGAGGACCTATTGATGTTAACAAGGCTACCTCCAGGAGTATATCGGGAACTTACTTGGAGCTGTTGACGTTCATAACCCGCTTCGCCGTCTTATCACCCATCTCATCCGCGAGAATCTCTAGAATAGTTCGCTGCTTCGCGGTGAGAAATTTTGGCACCGCAATCTTGAACTCAACCTTGAGATCTCCCGTGCCAGCCCTACGCGCATTAAGCTTTTTCATACCCATGCCGCTGAGGGTAATCTTGTCACCTGCCCCGGTCCCCGTAGCAACCTTGACATCAACGTGCCCATCCAGAGTTGGGATTCGTACTTCACCACCAAGCAGGGCGGTAGTCAGGGGTATAGTCGCGGTATAAAGGACGTCGGACCCAGATCGGCTGAATTTCGGATCGGAAGCAACCCGGACGTGGACGTACAAGTCTCCAGGAACCGCTCTCGCTCCAGGAGGTGCAGCAGCACCTGTAACTGGTGCATCACCCTCCTTGTCGACACGGAGCCTCATTCCATCTTCAATACCGCCAGGTATGTCAATATTAATCGTCTTGCGCTCCCGAACAACTCCGTCGCCATCGCAAGTCCCGCACTCTGATCCTCGGGGTATCGTAACACCGCGCCCACCACAGGAGCCGCATGTCGAGGCCATCTGGAAACCTCCCTGCATGAAGTGAACGCGTGTCCCAGTTCCATCACAAGACTTGCATTCGGTGCGCTTCGTGCCTGCCTTCAATCCATTTCCGGAGCATGTTTTGCAAGTCGTCATAGGCGTAATAGATATCGTCTTCGTAGCTCCCTTGGCTGCTTCCATAAAAGATATGCTGGCCTGCACTTCGATGTTGTCGCCAACGAGAACCTCCTCCTGGGAAAATGGCGAGCCGCGTCCTCCTCGCCCCCCTCTCTTTCCAGCTTGTCCACCAAAGGCCTTGAAGAGATCATCGAATGAGAAATCTGCCCCAAATCCTCCAGCGCCACCGAATCCAGCTCCCCCACCACCAAAACCGCCAAAGCCACCTCCAAATGGGCTGCCTGCGCCTCCGAAAGGGTCTCCGCCTGGGCTTGGACCGCCGCCTTGGTTGAACGCAGCTTCGCCATACATATCAAACGACTCCTTCTTCTTCGGGTCCGACAGTAGCTCATACGCAGACTGAGCTTCAGCAAACTTTTCTTTCGCGGTCGGGTCTTTATTCGTATCGGGGTGGAACTTCTTAGCCATTCCATAATAGGCCTTCTTTATATCGGAGGCCGAGGCATCCTTGCCTACCCCAAGAACTTGGTATGGGTTCTTCGCTTGAAGGCTGCGCGATGCGTGGAACGCCTATAGTTTACATGTTAGTAAAGTGCATGATGCTTCAAATATCATAGCTGTCAACGTACCCTCCTTGGCGATGACCTCAGACGGGCGTTGGCTGAAGCTGCCAAGTCCCTCCGGACATTTTGCCTGGCGGTGCAGGTTGTATAGGAGCGCACAGCGGCCTTGTCTAGTGCTCCATCTGGGTATCGTGATCGCCTGCAGACGCGGCTGGAGGCGCGGTAGCGGATCGAAATAGGTGCCTTCTTCAAAAGGCTGGAAGTGCCAGAGTTCATGATGATGCCCAAGCCGAGTGCATCAAAGATTGCCGCGCATTCGAGGATCCGGCCGCGAGTAGGTTCTCAAACTCGTAGTAAATATGGCGCGTATTTGTGAGATATTAATGTGTAGCGGATACCAAAACTCAGCTTGAAGAGACAGTAGAGTATTGAATTGTCCAAGTTCGAGGTCCGGATTGTCGCCCTTTTTTTTCGGCTGTACGGGATTGGCTGGATGTTACTGTGGAGCCTCGGAATTATCGTTATCGAGGGGCGCCCCAAAACCTCCCAAGGTTGATAACGCATCATCGGTGCCTGTGAACATACCATAGAACAAAAGAAGTAGATGTTAAATTGAGATTCTGTCATGTCAAGTGTAATGCTATTGTTTACTACTTAAGCCTGTTTCAAAAATATATAGAATGTACAGCCAGTATTGCCCCTGCGACAACCAAGCTTATCACAACACCAGACGCCATTTGGCAGCGACCAATTCCAAGGGCGCCGCTGCGAATTCGCAGCTATTATGCCTCCTTCCAAAGTATATTATATTATACACGCAATGTAAAATCAATTGGTTCCCTCATTGAGGGTTGGGTATTCGCGGGGTTGCCTTGTTCATCGTGGTTTGTTTGGGGCAAATCGCATGCGAAAGTTTTTGTCTGGACGCTTATCAGCTCTGACCACTCCGTGGAAGCAAATTACCACTTACCCTGCCACTTCACTTTGTATAGAAACTCAACAATGGCCTCGTTCTCCTGAATACCCAAGCCATTGAAGTGTTTGCGAACGGTATTCGACAGCTGGTCCTTGCTCTGTCTGCGCTTTTCTCTTCGTCGCGCCATGGTAGGCGAAAAGCGACCAATGCCGGGTCCCGTAAGCATGAGTTGATTGTAATCGCTGATAAACGCCGGAGGAGTGTTCAGTTGATAGGCGTGGCTATATGCTTGCAGGATTTCTGGATCTAGAGTCGACCATTGCATCTGAGGAGTATCAGCACTCGAGCTCTCATCGCGAAACGTGAATAGGAAGCGACTTACCCCCACATTGGCTTCTTGGGCAGCTCCATTCGGGGCAGACGTTACGCCCGTCACTACTGAGCCGGCTGTTGCCACATCTCGTAAAGAGCTGGAGGCAGCACCGGTCCCGCCTCGTCGACCCTTGGTGATCGTAGTAGCATTGCCTGAACCTCCATGTCTCTCTCTAGTGCTAGACGCCTCAGACCTCGAGTCGTCTGGGGCGGCGCGTGCCTTCGAGGGAGCCATTGCCGTGTATGTGTTAAAGAGTGGCGGACCGCATTCGTGACATTCGTAATTGGGTCGTTGAATGCTGGTGATGGGGAGAGGGACGAGGCTATGGGTGAAGCGGATTCGTGTTGGACCGTCCACACGACACGACTACCTGAGTGCCGAGGGCGCGGTATCTCGCCATACTCTATCGGCTACATTGAGACTAGTTCATTTTGAGCTATGCCAAGCCATTGGTACCTTCTTACTTGTGTGTGTACCTTGGAGACGGAAGCCACCTTATGTAATACGACAGCACTATTGGCAGCAACTCAAACAGAGGCACTCGGAACTGAGCACTCCACTACAGATATATTGGTTTGGAGAAAGGCTCATCGTCTGTTGTGTCGGTATAGCAAACAATACCGAAGAGTACGGAGTATGACGCACTTCTACTTGTACGGGTATTCTGCGGCAAGGACAAACTGGGGAGCCGGAAGAGTCTCCGGTCTGTCCTATCAGCCAAGATGCATACATATCAGCTCCCATCCTCTCATACTCGAGTAGGAGAAGAAGAAAGCGGATTACTGAGAGGGGCGTGAGGGGCGTGAGGGGCGGCGAGGCATTAATAAAGCAACTTAATAACCACAGCCTTCTGTTGGAGTGGAAGAGGAGTGGAAGGGGAACGAGTACACCAACCAAAAGTACTCAAAGCCGATGTTGCCGCCGACAATCGACGGAGGCGGGGATGGGTTTGGCCGGGGCGTAATCGTACTAGTTCCATCAAGGCGTAGCGTCATGCAAGGCACTGTACCGGGGTACATAGGAGTGGACTGGTCTGAGCGGGCCAAAAGCACAACAACACTCGCTAAGGCATGTACAAAATACAAAGTACAAGATCAGACATCTCCACATTCTCCAGGTTTCCCTGTTGTGTCTGGCCAATAGGAGTGGAGCAGTGCCATCTGTGAACACCCCTTTCTTCCCTGCGGTTTTCTGTAGCGACGCAGTAGCGACGCGCAAGGGGATAGATGATGATGGGGTGTAAGAAGTGAAAGACAGGGCAGGCAGACCAGGGACAGGCAGGGCAGGGCAAGGCAGGGGAGGGAAGTGAGAGAGTCCGTTCACCGAGGACGATAATACTTCGGTGTCTTACGGAGTTTTTGCCGTACGCACGTATACGTATACTAGTAGATTTGAGTAGAGAGTAGTGTAGTGTAGAGTGGCTGGTAGTGTAAGTGGTCGGGGTGTGCGGCCGATGCCGCAAATTGCATGGAAAGTAGAGTGAGCAAGGCTATCTGATATACAGTAGTCTACTATACAGTAGTCTACTATACAGTAGTCTACTATACAGAAGTCTACTATACAGCAAGCAGTCGTCTGCTATACGTAGTCTACTAAGTAGTATCACGATGCTGCACCCTCACCTCACCCACCAGGCACGGCAGTACAGTACTCTATATTATTGAATACTTTGACTCTCGCCGGGAATGTAGATGTGCCTGAATCACTTTCTGAATGTGCGTCCCGGGGCGTTGGGTGTCTGTTACCGCCGCCGCAGGTAGTGGGGTGGAGTTTGTTTTCTATTTGCCACCAAGACACCAAGACAAGACATCTCCAACATCTCCAACATCTCCGCCGAGCGAAGGATCTTCATGAATTCCCGCTTGCGTACCGGCGATGATTTCCCGCGACGCCTTACTTACTCACTACGATGTCAACGTACGAGTGCGTACCATAGGTTGACACCTCGGCTGAGACCGAGGGGTCCAGAGAGACGACCAGCGAGCGAGTGAGTGAGCGAGGGAATGATGCTGAGTTGCAACAGTTGGTGCAAGTACTATAAAGTACTGTGTTGGTTGTAGTCGTATGCACTGAACTGCACTCCCGCACTTGCCGTACCCAGTACAGATGGGTCCCATACTAGGAGGCTAACTAGGAGGCATCTGCAGGTCAGTACTAGGGATATTTTGCTGTAGAAGAGCTTTTGCCTCGCTCCGTCCCTCGTCGTTCCCTCGTCGCTCCCCTCGCTCCTTCTCCCTCCATGTCCCCAAGCCAAGCCACAACATCCCATCCATCTAACCAACACTAACTAACACTAACTAACATCCCTCCTCATATACCCCTGCTCTGCTACTTTCTTCCCTTGCCCTCTCTTCCCTCCATCTCTCTCTCCTCTCCCTTCGCTCCCCCCACCTCCTCCTCCTCTCCTCGTCTCCCCCTCTCCTCCTCTCCTCCTCCACCCACCACCAACTCCACTCCACCACCCACCCTCCACCCACCTCCACCAAAACCCAAGCCAGTTAGCTGCGGCAAAAGTACTTCTCCGTAGTGGCTGCACCACATATGTACATGGGGCACGCACGGTTCTAACCCCCAAAATACGACTCCCCCCCCCCCCCAGTTTTTGACTCTGGCAATAGTGCGGTAGACTCCAAGTAGTCCATGTAGTAGAAGTAATACCATGTAGAAATGGGCAACACTTGGCCAAATCTGCCAATACTAGAGGCGCTATTATTATTTCGTCGGTGGAAAAGATGGTCCCCCTCTGAGCCTTGGTGGTGGATGTCAGTGGATGCGGTGGATGTTGACACGCGGGACGACGGGGAGGCCTAAATATCATCAAGATAGTCCCCACCTCCGTTTTTGTCAAACCCGCCCTCCCTCTCTCTCCCCCCCCCCCCCTCCCCCCCCCCCCCCCCCCCCCGCCCCAATCCCTCAATCCATATCCGCCTCATTCTCCATCCTCTCTTCTCCCCATCTCCATCTTCCCCATCACCATTCCCCTCCTCGTCTCCGTGAGATGAGCGCCTAGTTACATCGTCTCGCCGCCAAAAGCCATAGCTCCCCGGACCCGGACACGCACAGTCTCACTACTGCTGTACGCTCCCGCCAGCCGCCGCCCCTCACAATAATTGCTCCTCCATCTGATCTACTTTCGCCAGGCGCCCTTAGCTTCCTCCTCTCTGGCCGCGACACGCGACCTCTTCTCTGTCGCCGTTAGCGGATCTTCTTCTATACTTTACCTTTCTCCAGGTCCATCTATCATCTACTGTACTCTGTATAGTAACTCTGGACGTCCGTATACTCCCAAGGCGCTACCGACGTCGCCTCTGTACGCTTCGGCTCTGCATCGACAATTCGATCCACCGCCCGCTGCTAACTGTTGCTTGAAATCCCCACCATCCGTCCCGTCTACGATAAGAGGCATCTATCACAGCGATCTCTCTCAATTACTGCTGGCGCAGGCAGGTCCGTAACAATTCACATCATACCTCTTCTTCCTCCATCATGCTGATTCTGTATTTAGGCGGAGATCCGATTCATAGCTCCCCCCGGAAATTCTCCGGCCTGTAACATCCCGCGCGCGACGTTCCCCGCGCCTCCGCCCTCCGATACTCGACCTGATAAGTTTTCCCCCGCGCCTGTGAAACCAACCTATCGACCTTTCGAAGCGGCTACAAATTCTGGATGAGATGCAGCATCTGATCTGCTGAGTCGACGCCGTGGTCGCTCAAGCGCACACTTTTATCGCGCTGCCAGCTCTATCAGATCTAGCGTTGACATTGTATGCCTTCGCTGTGAGTTCGGCTGGTTTCTTGGTTTGGTAAATATATTTCATCTGTTTGAGCGTCCTTTAACCAACCAAGCTTCACACGCACGCAGCATACTCTTTTGCGACGGCGCGACAAGTGTGATGCGTTGCAAAAGAAACACCTGCGATGCGCCCGATGCGCCTGTCCGGTCTCCTGCGAGAACCGGAGGTTGCCTCGTTGGTCGCGTGCCGTCCAGGCATTTTTACTCCCCCCACCCTGGAGAATCAAAGATGTTTTAGTAACGCATTATATAATGTTTCTCTCTCAATCTCCGTGTTTGATAACCTGGCGCACTTGGGCAGAGCTGACGAAGGACAGTAAATGTAGCCTGCGGATAATCTTCGTCGCCCAACGACTAAATATACTTGCCGCTTTTTCGGGGTAAAGGACCCTTATATCAGGACCCTTCTTCCACATACGCATCGAAAGAGCTATTACCACTTGTGATAATTTAAAATACCTGTCCCGGCGACACAGATAATGACTTCGATTGTTGCCCAACCGATCCAGATCCACCCTGCAAACGTGACCCAGTCGTCCGTGATAATGGACATACCGCTGGAGTCCCCTCCGGTTCTATCGAAGATCAAAACAGAAGGCGAAAAACCGAGGGGAAGGCGGCGAAGCCGGACTCAGATTACGTCGAAAGACAGTAATGGATACGGCTCCGGAGCTGATGGCGATGAGGGACAGTCGTCCGGTGGTGATGGAACTGATGGACCTGAGGGTGCCAGGAAGAGACGAAGAAGCCGAAAAGGCCTCGACAAGAAATTTGAGTGCCCCCAAGGCGGATGCGGTAAAAGCTATTCCAGGGCAGAGCATCTGTAAGTCTGAATCCTTTGGCGAGCGGCGCACGGTTTCTGTGTTCTTGACTGACTAGGCGTGATCATAGCTACCGTCACCAACTGAACCATACTCCAAAGCAGATATACAGCTGTGATTTCCCCGACTGTGACCGCACGTTTGTCCGCCAGGATCTATGCAACCGCCACAAAGAACGCCACACCGCTAAAGGGTCACAGCTTCAGAGAAAGGATGCCATGCTGAGCAACGTTTCGCCAATAACTAGCAACAACACCAGTATGGCATTCAAAGGCTCCATGTCCCCTGAAGTCGGACGGCCTGGTAGCAGCGGCTTCAAGCCAAGGACTGCGCAAGCGCCATATCAGTCACCCGCGGAAACTTTGTCCGGCCCATTCTCCCCTGTCGGTGCCCATACAACGTCGGCATATCCTCGCTCAGGGTCACTATCGGCTACTGCCGACCCCAGCAATGCTTATCCACCAGCGGGTAGCCCCTATAGGCGTTCCAACAGCGATAACAGCATCCAGTCCGCTCATACCCTCAATGCAGGCTCGATGCAGCAAAATTCAACCGGGCAGGGGCGCCATGCGGGCATCGGTGGAACGGATGGTAACATGCAAGATAATACTTTGTACGGGAGACAATCCCAGCATTCGACGAACCCTGGCTTTGATGCGCTCTCCCCGAACCAACGGCAACAATCATACGTGAACAATCATAACAACGGAATGCAGGTGCCTATGCAACAGCCATATGTCAATGCCCAGAATTTCACTCCGTTCTCGTTACCACCGCCAGGCTTCTCACCTGTGGCTGCACCAGCATCAACGACAACATCACGGGATACTGAATCCTCATATGTCATCTCCCCACCACAGACTTCCATGTCGATCGACTATCAAGGCCGTGATACTAGCCATCCACAGCAATCGGGCCCCGATATGATGCTGCTGGACCAGATGGCTGCGGTAAACACCATGCCTGTATTTGGCGGAGAAGGTTATAACAGGTCTCCTTTTGCAATTCCGGACGACTTTGTTGCCTTTCTATTCAGCGGACAACACCTTGACAATTCATCGCCAATGTCAAATCCGGCACTTGGGACGCAAGGCTACTCAAAGTAAGTTCGATACCTTATTCGTTGAGAGGTCACTTTACTAACGCCCATATCCAGCTATCCTGATGCCCAGAACCAATATCAACCGTATTTTGCAAATGAGATAAACCTTGGTGGTTACTTTCCGCAAAATCCGCAACATCCAATGGCAGTCACAAGTCTGCTAGATACGTCTACTCCAGAGATGATATTGTCGGAAGACAAAAGCCAGGAGATTATCGACCTGATCAAGGAGAGGTTCAATGAGACCGACCATGCACCTGTTGCAAAGCAAAAGGAGGCACTGCTTGACGGCGACCGCAGCAATGATTCTCATATGATGAGCAGGAAGATGATGCAAACTTATATAGGGAGCTTCTGGTGGCATTTCCATCCTCAGCTGCCAATCTGTGAGTTTCATCAAATCTACTTTCATCCTAAGAAAGAACGCTTTGCTAATTTAAATCCAGTGCATAAACCGACATTTTCTCCTGAAAAGACTCCAAACCTTCTTCTCATTGCAATGATGGCCATCGGCGCGTCTTGCCTTGATAAGATGCACGGGTATAATGTCACCCAGTCGGGTGCCGAGCTTGCAAACTTCCTTGCTTGGCACTTGAGATGGGAGATATTCAGTGACGTCCACTTTCGTCCCCCAGCGAAATTGTGGGTGTTCCAAGCACTTCTCCTCCTCGAGATTTATGAGAAGATGTACTCTACCCGAGCGCTCCATGAGCGCGCACATATACACCATGCAACTACCATCACATTGATGCGGAGAGGCAGTTCGCTGATTGGAAGATCTGCATTGGATTCTCCGCCAAGCGTGAGAGACGAGAGGCAGGGTCCCAATGACTCCAAGCAATCGTCAACTTCAGGGGCAAATACGCCAGATGAATGGTGGAACCACTGGATCACAAATGAAGCGACCCGCCGAGCGGCTTTTGCAGCCTTTGTGATCGACTCTGTACATGCTACTATGTTTGGTCATTCAACGGTTATGGTCGCCCACGAAATGCGACTCCCGCTACCGTGCGACGAGGCACTCTGGTCAGCGACCAATAGCGCCGAAGTTGGTAGAATCGAGGCAAGCCTCCACGCCAATGGCGTCAAACCTGTATCGTTCCTCGAAGGCCTGAAGAGGACATTAAATGCGCAGGAAGTTCGAACAAACGCCTTTGGACGAAGCATTTTGATGGCAGGATTGCTAAGTGTGAGCTGGCATATGAACCAACGAGATCTCCAGGTCAATTCGCTGGGAGTCTCTCAGGTGCTCGGAGGACGTGATAAGTGGAGGGGCTCTCTAACACGGGCGTTTGATCTATGGAAGCAAGATTTCGACAGGTCGCTGGCCCACAATACGGAAACCAATTCGGGCCCCTATACGTACACTAGCAAGCAAGATGAGGATACTGTCTTCGAAAGTAGAACGGTACTTCATCATCTAGCACACATGGCTATGCATGTTGACATCGTCGACTGCCAAATATTTGCGCGAGCAAAACGACTCCTCGGCCGCACTATTGGCACTCAGGATCTGAACTCTACGCAACGAAAAATGAAGGACATCTGGGCTCCAACGGCCAAGGCCCGAGACGCTACGTACTACGCAATCCGGTTCTTATGCACAGTATTGTTACCGGAAGACACATCATCTGGTATGCACATGTATGACCAGGACACCGATTTCGACTATTCAGCCCGCGATGATGTCCTGATGAACCGCTCATGGGTCCTTTACTTTGCTGCTCTGATCGTCTGGTGCTATGCCTTCGCCTTGGAAGGTCCCACGCAGGAGGAGATTCCATCAGCAGGCGCATTCCAAGACCAGGTTTTCGACATGCGCGTGTACCTCAGGAGACTGAGCAACGTCAAGTCCCCTGAAGAGCTCAAGTCCGTCAGCAACCTCAATGGCTGCACCGGCATGCTCATGGTTCTCCGCCACACCTTCGAGAAAACCCGCTGGGAGCTTCTTCACGAAGCTGCGAACCTCTTGACGAACTGCATCCAGCTGATCAGCACCAACAACGTTTAAAATTTTACTATACATATACGTACATATGGTGAGGAGGGTGGATCATCTTTGACATTTATCATCATATTTTGCATTGGTTTGCGGGCGCCCTGTTTTTATACACATGTAAATTTGACCTCGTGTCTATGGGCATGTAGATACGAAAATGGTCGGTCGGGTCGGTAGTTAACATACTACAATATCGCGGCCCTGGATGGATGTTTTTGAAGCGGACGTTTTTTGGTGTCCGTTTTTCTGCGGGTAGACTTTGGCATACCGCTTCCGCTTCATCTTGTTGATTATACCATGCAGCTTTATTAGATACTTTTTATATACCCCCAAAATAAATACATGAGAATTGAGCATTTTAACATACTACGATGATTACTGAATGAACTACCTGCTAGTGAACTGGTTTCAATTGTGAATTAACTTATAAGAGAGCTGCTCGTGGATTAACTTGCGAAATATAAGGATCAGTTCGGTTTTTTGGTGTAGGATGTGGTGACCCAGGTTGGTGATTGACCCAGATTGGTGAGTGACCCAGATTGCTGATTGACGAAATTTCTCAAAAATATTTTTATAGTTACTGTCAACACTAGCTGACATGTATAGTTCCACTTCACTTTTTTGGCAAGTCCAAATCCATAGTTGCGTATGGTTCTGCACCAAATCCCCTCTTCGGAGCCGGCCGGGCGATTCGCATGTGTCTAGTCTATTGCGCGATGCGTCGATCAACTTGCACAATCATATACCTCCGTAAGTTCATTTCATTTTATTTATTTATATATGCATATATATAGTTATAACCCTGCATATTTACTTATTTCTTTGCTATTATTGGATTCGTTTCGTCCCATCTTTCCTTATACACTCACTATGAAGTTATTTACTCAGACGCTCGGAACCGTTGCTGCCGCCACTATCGCTGTAGCATCGAACAGCGGCGGGAATCCTCTGGCAACATCAGACCAACGAGATCTTGATGCGCTCTCCATAAAGATAAATGAAGACCACGACTTTGGATTTCTTAAGGCAGAGGCCAAAGCTACTTTCCAAATAGCACATGGGCTTCCCATAAGCCAGGAAGCCAATTCGAGAATCGATGCCGCTATAGACGAGCTGGCATTTAGTTCTATTCAAAAAGCAGTGAACAATGACCCTTACTATCCGAAGGTTTATTGGGTAGATGCCGGCCCTCGGAATTGGTTTGGACTAGACGTACCTGGCGGACGATATTCTTACGATAATCCGGATTGCATATATAGAACGATTCCAATCAGCAGCAAACTTCGTTATGTCCTAAGAGGATATCGTCACCCGGAGGGACCGACGGATGTCACGTTCTCGCTCATCAGCGATCCGAATTCGCAAAATACGGTAGCAAGCCTGGCTGGTGATGACCTTGTTGTAGACGCAGATGGATCCTACACGATTACTATTGACAGCTCGTCTGGTGAGGGGCAAACAAACCACATCAAATCCTCTTTACTGGCACAGCAACTCTTCGTTCGCAATAATCTGGGCAACTGGCAAGTCCAAACAGCTGATAACCTTACGGTTGAGCTCATTGACGATGCAACGGGACATAAACCCATCGATGAGACGGCTATCGTTCACCGGGCTCAATGGAACCTTCAGGAGTCCATCATTGACTATGGCGTCGGTGCCCTTGGATTGAAGACAATGATCAACCCCGTCAACACGCTATCCAAACCCAGCCAGTCAAGCACCCTCGGCACGCTCACCACGCAGGCAAGTTCATTTGGCCACTTCAATTTGAAGGCCGGCGAGGCCATCGTTGCCACCCTCTCCATAGGAGAAGCCGACTACTTCGTCTTCCCCGCCACGGACCCCTGGCTTATTACTGTCGATCCAGGAGCATATCAGCTCAGTCTCAACAGCGAGCAGGCTGTCGCTAATGCAAATGGAACGTACACGTTTGTTGTGTCCCGGACAGATCCAGGGGTCAGTAATTGGATTGACACGGCTGGGCTTAATGAGGGCACCATTATGGTTCGCTGGCAGGGACTGCCAACGGACTCGTCCGATAAGGACAATGGGGTTGCTATTGTCACTCAGGTGGTTCAGATTTCCCAGCTTGCTGATGTGCTTCCAAGCGGGACGAAGTATGTGACGCCAGAGGAACGCAAGGAGCATCTTGCCCAACGTGCTGCGGGATATGCTCAGAGATTTCAATATTGAGGTTTTAGGTAACGCTGGTAAGGTATAATTTGATGCTAAGTACAAGATAGAATCTCTATCAGTGGAGAAAATACTCATGGTGGGAAGAAACAGAATACTCGTGTTGTCCGAATGTGTTTCATAGACCCTGTGCATGGCAATGAGCAGGACGTTGGCAACTATACCCCTATATAGATAGAGTATCTAGAACTTTAATAGGTTGCTTCAATATTTTAATACACGGTATATGGGCTCCTGGGTTTGGCGCCGATGGCTTGCGGCCGCTTTGAAATTCGATAAAAGAGCAGCTCCTCCAAATCCCTAGTTCGAATTCAGCAACAAAGCCCTCGCCCGTTTTTATTCACCCCCCGAAGCTCATCCCGTCGAATTTCAGTATTTATACCGGGATGTCAACCTTACAATATAATCCAAGGGTGCCTTACTAGCGTTATCCCGTCACTAGGCGCATGCCTTCCGGCGTTTAGTTTTATGTCCATCTGCAGAGTTGTGCTAACCCGGACATTAAGCTATAGGTCAGCTAACTCCGTCATCTTGAGGTGATAAGCACCCATATAAAACTAGATTACCCTATAAGTCATGTCTAGTTAAATCGGACACATAAATTGGACATTAAGTTAGATCCTGGCTTTCTTACGCATTGGCGCATATTCATTTACTCAAGGCAAAGGTTGGTATAGAAAAAGCAGGGTTGAACCAACCCGTAAAACTCGAAGCAGCAATGTCTACAACATTTACCATGCCAAATAGGCAGCTTGCATGGCTCATCACAGGCTGTTCCTCGGGATTCGGTCTTGCCCTTATCAACATAGTACAGTCACACGGACATAAAGTGATTGCAACTTCAAGAAACCCTTCCCGCACCCCTGAGCTTGTCGCTGAAGTTGAGAACAGAGGTGGGAAGTGGCTCAAGTTAGACGTAGAAGATGCAAACTGCGCGCATGTCATCAAGGTTCTCGAAGCGTCAGGCCAGCAAATCGATGTTCTAGTCAATAATGCAGGGTCTTCTATTCATGCCTGTGTTGAACAATTCACAGAAGAGGAAGTACGCCGCCAGATGGAGTCATTGTATTTCGGGCCCGCCAGGCTTATTAGGGAGGCGGTGCCACATATGCGCAAACGAAGATTCGGCGTTGTGGTGAATATGAGTAGTGGAGCGGGATTGGAAGGGAGGGAGAGCATGGGTGCTTATGCGCCAGCTAAGGCCGCGCTTGACGGTGGGTATTTGTTCCCAATTGTGGTATGTTTCCAAAGCTGATAATAACCAGGCGTGTCAAAGGTTCTAGCAAAGGAAGTTTCTGAGTTCAACGTCCGTGTCTTAATTGTCTCGCTCGGAGCTTTTAACACTAACATGGTAAACGCCGTCACCACTAGCAAAAATCCCATGCCAGAGGACTACCAAGGCACTATTGTTGAAAAGACCATTGACGCTATGGGTAGCGGGAGCTTTAAACCCGAAGGCGATAAGGATAAGGCTGTTAAAGTGATATATGAGGTTGTGATGGGGGAGGGTGTTGGAGTAGGACGGGAAGGCGAGAGGTTCCTTCCGCTTGGTAGAGACCTAGCAGCGAGAGTCAAGCAGGTGCAGGACCAATACTCTCATAGCATGGAAGTATTTGGAGACATATGCAATAATGTATATAGAGATAGTTGATGCATACTCAGTTAGTATCGCAGAACAAGCTACTGGTGTAATATTTTCGATGATTTGACTAGCAACTCTGATATTTACCGTAGTTAATACACAAACTGACACCGTTAAATCCATTAAACTATGCAAAGGGGGAACGCCTGCCTAGCAATAGTTCTCAGGTCGGTATAAAAACTCCAATAGCAACTATAGTTTCTATAGTTCCCTACAGTCCCTTTGGCATGACGCCACTACAAGTGGATATGTATTTCCTAGATAGAAGCTTTGTGCTCAACTTAATATAGTATTTGTTATATATCAATTGTTTCTATACCTCCCTGTAATTATTAGTCTTCTCATCTGGAACCCGTTGACGAATAACTTCATCCTCATTACTGCCAGTGTTCGAATCCACTTTACTTCCACTAGAAATTTCCTTGCCTACAACATCGTGCCTAGCATCCCACTCCGCAAGCTCGGAATTGGGAACCTTGTTCAATTTGTGGGTTTGGGCGCCGCTGTCCAAAACGATAACTGTTTGGCGAAGGGCATAGTTTCCTCGCCTAGGAAGGAAGTGCGTCCAGATCCAGTAGTAGACACCGCAAGCTGCGAGACTAGATAACGTGTTAGTAAAATATTAGAAGAGATGACTGGAGCAAACCTACATTCCAATACCAGTAAAACAATATGTTGCATAGAAGAAGCTGACACTTCCCGCATTGATTCCACCTGCGGGAGGAACCCACTATGAGACTTTGAATCAGTGGTAGTTCAGTCTTGAATAAGGGAGAAATAATCACAGGCATCACGAGAAGTATAATTTGAATTGCGATGTAAAACAGTAATACCACGTCCCAGGTTTTGAACTCGGGTCTTTCGGCGTTGATGCGCTTACGCTGGCGGCGGATAAGGAATACTCCTACTGCAACACAACCGGCGAACACCGCATCTGGGTACGATTTCAAGTCGACAACTGGGGTATATGTTAGTAAAGAGCAGAAAGTAAGGGCAAGATGAGTATTACGGAAATCAAAAGCGTCTCCGAATGGAGGGGCGAGAACCATCAATAGTGTGAGGACGTATTTGAAGGCATATGGCCCGAGTGGCGTTCCGAATGGTTGAGTCGATGCCCAAAATGCTGGATATGGCAGTACACCTTGTCTGAATCAATGTTAGTGAGAATAAAAAATACATTAATAAATGCTAGGAAACTTGCCGTCCACATTCACGGATAATACGGGAGGAACCAATCAAGTTTGAAACGAGGTTGCCGAACGATGATAGGAGAACAAGGAAGTTCAATCCTCTAGCAGCATTGCCTGGCCCGAAGACAGCTCCAAAGAAAAGAGCTGCGACTCCAGTGCCCGATTCGAGGACGTCTTGTTTGGGAACTATGGTTTGAGGTTAGTATCGTAGCAGATATGTGAAGGGCTATGTAATTGATTACCTGCAGCAAAATATGCAATGTTACAGAGCATATAAAGAACAGCGACAATTGCAAGTGACAGAGCACCTGCCCATCGAATTGTTTTAATAGGTTTCTAATAATTTTAATCAGCTAAGCCCTGATACCAGAGTGAAAGACCTACCTTGATTTCATTGACCATGTTGAATGAATTAGACCATCCTTCATAAGCATAGTTTACTCTGACAAGAGCTCTCACCACACCAGAAGCATCTCCGGTGGCACCTGCGAAAGAATCGCGGAAATTTGCTCCTGGGTCAGGAATAGATTTGACGCGTCCTCCAAGAACGACGAAGCCAGTTATGCTGATGCTGCGGGAGATCAGTCGCTGTTTTGAGGCAGATCTATTAGGGAGAAACGTACAATACCAGGGTGAGGACTTTGATAACACCGATGACGTTGGAAAAGCGAAGAGACCATTTGTTGGAGATGATGACCACTACAATTCGAGAATCAATATTGAGAAGCAATTCTTTGTGCCACTGTAAGACTAACCAATCGTAGCAAGAGTGAAGCCAGCAATCGCAACACCTTTGGCTTGCCATTCAGTAGGCTCGGTGCCAGCAATGCGGAACGTGTAAGTTGACAAGACTGTTTGTGAATTAGCTGATATTGAGTCAAGTGAGCCCGGGAGCGCCACATACCAATCGCATTACTGCTGCTAAATGCCAGTAGGATGTTCAACATAGCATAAGCTGTTGGGAAAAAGTATTTTGGTCGAGGGTAGGCTTGCTCGAGATAGACGACTTGTGCCCCGGAACGATTAGGAAAATAGGATGCAAGTTCAAGATAAGTAGAGAATCCTGCAAATGCGATCAAAAGGCCAATGAACCAGAAGAATAAGCTTAATCCTACGGAACCAAGCCCGCTGAGGATTGACCCCGCTACCATGTAATTAGCAATTGTATTTTCAATATTTAAAAACCAGACGAAAGCATACGGGTAGAAAAAACTCCTGTTCCTATCATTTGACCAATGTTGAGGAAGATGACAGTGAACCAGTTGATTTCATATCCAAGAGGTGATTCCTTCTCGACGGGTGCGCCAGACGCTTCTTGGTAGGATGGCTGAGATTCATTTCCAGCAGTTTCTTTGGTGTATTCGAGATTACCATCGCGAACGACTGACTCTACCGACTCGGCATGTTGTGTAGCCAGATATTGCTGTCCCGACTTCCTGGCATCTTGCCAGAACGAAGCGAAACCCATCTTCGTTGCTGGTGTGGAATTGTCTTGAGCACTGCGCTTCGAGCTAAAGATCATGTCTTAGACTTCAGGATACTCTCTGCATTTATGACCTCTCGACGTGACACCCTTTGGCAGTCTTCGCCTCATCGCGCTATCGCTCAGTAAAAGACGTGATCTAATGTTTTGTTTGCATAGCGATGATATTGACTAGAGCAGCTAATTATACATTGAATGCTTCAGATCGAACTGCCTGTTTAGAAGGCCAAGATAGAGCTGTAGGCATCCTGTTAGGGCCAAGGAAAAGTAATTGGCAATGGATTGCAATTTAATCTTAGCTGCCAGTGCTGTTGATAAGTCATAGGCTCGATTGTATTGTTACCTTCCCCATGGGAGTCGTGCCAAGTGCTGCGAAGTGAATGGGGCTGACTATTCGCAATAATTATTACAGATTGCACCATAACACCTATCTTGAGGCATTAGAAACTTCAAATTCTTCCTCGGCTTGAAGATATATCCACAGAAGGGTGATTTCTCAGTTAGACAATCACGAAAACAAGAAATCTCAAAATAATATGAATTCGCACTAACCAGTCTTCGACACAATTGCAGAAATCTCAACAACTAATTACGGTAATAGGATACAGGCGCTCTAAATTGCACTTTAAGCCTCCTGGATTCTCTAGACGAAATCTCTCATCGAGAACTTTCATAATGGCCAAGGATAAACTAATGACGTGTTTCACATGCGAGTGAGACATACAAGCTAGTAACTTAAGAAAACACCTAAATATCATCTTATAGCTGAAACCTACAGATCAGCCCATAACGTAGGTCATGGCCTAAGTGCTGCCATGGTCTAAGTGACAATTTAGCGGGGTAGTGGTAGTAACGTAAGTCGTGGTCAGACCGGCTACATGGCCAGACCGGCTATTAGTACTGTTACATACAAATTTATATGTAGAGGTACTTATGCTTACGAAAATTAGAACATTAATAGCTCCTTTAATAAAAGTGCTAGAGCATATTCCTCTTTTATATAAAAACTTTAAACAGTCCTCTACTATATGTAAAAACGTTAATAGCACTAGCGTCTTTTTACGTAAGTTATTAAAGATTTTAACTTTTGTCATATAAAAATTTAGTATAGTAAATCTAAAACTATTAATAACTACCTTATAAGGCTAGCTTACATACTAGTGTTTTTAATTATAGCGTATAAGTATATAAATTATCTAAGTTTAAGAGTATTAGGCTCTAGCAAGTCAACTAAAGTAATTATTACAGTTTGAATTATATATCACGTGATGTGAATTCGCTTGTGAATTTACCTGTAAAATTGAAATAGCCGGTCTGGCCATGTAGCCGGTCTGACCACGACTTACGTTAGTGACCCCATCAAACCAGCCGACTGGTAGTTACTACTTCTACTATATAGTTAAAAATGGTGAAACGTAAGAATATTAAGGCTCAAGAGCTTGATTTACGTGTTTCTAAGGCAATTGAAGGAGTTAGGTTAGGAAAATTTAAATCAGCAAATGCTGCAGCAATTGCTCTAGGCCTACACCCTAATACTGTCCTTAAGCGTCTAAGAGGTGGCTCTACGCAACGTGAGGCGCGACAACAACAACAGCTCCTGTCAAAAAATCAAGAGCAAACGCTCTTAAAGTGGATTAAGGAGCTTACTGCAAGCGGCTACGCTCCTAGCCATTGGATATTACGAGAGGTTGCAGATGAAGTCCGGTCAAATAAGTGTCGCGTTTTTCAGCCTCAACTACAACAACAGCAACAACAAACACAACAAACACAACAACCTCAACAACCTCAACCTCAAATACCTAACTTACCTCTTGGGCAAGAGTGGGTTCCACAATTCATTCAAAGGCATCCTAACTTACGTGTTAAGTTAGGACGTAGAGTTGAAGCACAAAGGATGAATGGGGTCACAAAGTAGGTGTTAAGGGGGTGGTTTGACGCGTACGAGAGCCTTATAACAGAGCTAAAAATCGAAAACTACAACACCTATAATATAGATGAAACTGGATTTTCGATTAGAACTATGCAATCTACACGAATTATAGTCGATTCTACACTCTGTACACGTTTTCAAGCTCATCCTAGCCAACAGGAATGGGTGTCTGCTGTTAAATGCATTTGCATAGACAGAACAGCTATCGACCCCCTTATTATTTTTAAAGGACAGAACATACTACAGAGCTAGATTCCAAAGGAGGTTATACAAAAATGGCACTTCTCTACAAATACAAAAGGATGGACAAGCAATCTTCATGGATTAGAGTAGCTAAAACGCGTTTTTGAGCCCTCTACAAGAGCAAAAGCAACACAAAATGGACGACTACAGCAACGGCTCCTAATTTGCAATGGCTATGATAGCTATATAAGTAGAAGCTTTATATCACACTACATACAGAATCAAATATCACTCCTTATTCTACCTCCTCATACATCTTATGTTCTACAGCCACTTGATATTTCGATTTTTGGACCCTTAAAGCAACACCTTACAACAGCTCTCTCGCACCTTAATGAGGCACAACTCCTACGAATACATAAGTTAGAATGGATGGATGCATATATTACTGCAAGAGCAGCTGGATTTTCGACTTCAAATATAACTTCTGCTTAGAGAGGGAGTGGGCTACAGCCATTTCAACCACAAATAGTCATTCGAGCAGCTATGCTTCCTACTATAGACGTTATAGTAGAACGACTATATACTCCTATAGAGCATGATATTTTTAAGAAGGTATTCTTAAACAGCAGTCTACCTGATTTTAATACTCTTCAAAAAGCGAATTCTATACTCTCTTCTACAATAAGTCAGGGTGTTTTAAATACTCTTACAAAGCAATATATTCATAAGTTAGCAGATGAGTCAGAACGCCTTAATACACGCAATATCCTTTAAAAGAGAGAGTGTAATAACTTACGTTCAATTATCTAAAAGCGAAGAACACAGAATAAGGGTAAAAGAGCAGTTTTAAAGGGTCAATTCCACATTTCTACAGAAGAACTCCAGTTGCAAGTTATAGAAGCAGAAGCAGCAACAACAGCAGCTTCACAGAGGCCTAGAACAACGCAATAACCTATAAACGAAGCTACAATTAAGGAAATAACGTAAGTCATGGCCTTACCGACCGTATGGCCTTACCGACATAGTGGGGTTGGCCACCCCATCAAACCCATTAACACCAACCTACTACCACCTTACAATGGTGAAGCGTAAGAGTAAGAGAGCTCAAGAACGCAATTTACAACTGTCTAAAGCAGTTCTAGGAGTACAGACTAGAAAATTTAAATCAGCGTATGCT